>NC_092165.1:45663223-45710723 GCF_045791955.1 Oncorhynchus clarkii lewisi
AAAGAAATCAGCCAAGACCTCAGAAAAACATTGTAGACCTCCACAGGTCTGGGTCATCCTTGGGAGCAATTTCCAAACACCTGAAGGTACCAAGTTAATCTGTACAAACAATAGTACGCAAGTATAAACAAGTATAAACACCATGGGACCACTCAGGAAGGAGATGTGTTCTGTATCCTAGAGATGAACGTAATTTGGAGCGAATAGTGCAAATCAATCCCAGAACAACAGCAAAGGACCTTGTGAAGATGCTGGAGGAAAAAGGTACAAAAGTATCTATATCCACAGTAAAACGAGCCCTGTATCGACATAACCTGAAAGGCCGCTCAGCATGGAAGAAGCAACTGCTCCAAAACCGCCATAAAAAAGCCAGACTACGGTTTGTAACTGCACATGGGGACCAAGATCATCGTTATGTTTGGAGGATAAAGGGGGATGCTTGCAAGCCAGAGAACATCATCCCATTTGTGAAGCACGGGGGTGGCAGCATCATGTTGTGGGGGTTCTTTGCTGCAGGAGGGACTGGTGCACTTCACAAAATAGATGGCATCATGAGGAAGGAAAATTATGTGGATATAGTGAAGCAACATCTCAAGACATCAGTCAGGAAGTTAAAGCTTGCTCGCAAATGGGTATTCCAAATGGATAATGACCCCAAGCGTACTTCCAAAGTTGTGGCAAAATGGCATAAGGACAACAAAGTCACGGTATTGGAGTGTCCATCAAAAAACCCTGACCTCAATCCTATAGAAAATTTGTGGGCAGAACTGAAAAAGCGTGTGTGAGCAAGGAGGCCTACAAACCTGACTCAGTTACACCAGCTCTGTCAGGAGGAATGAGCCAAAATTCACCCAACTTATTGTGCAAAGCTTGTGGAAGGCTACCCGAAATGTTTGACCCAAGTTGAACAATTTAAAGGTGATGCTACCAAATACTAATTGAGTGTAACTTCTTACCCACTGGGAATGTGATGAAAGAAATAAAAGTTGAAAGAAATAATTCTCTGTACTAGTATTCTGACATTTCACATTCGTAATATAAAGTGGTGATCCTAACTGACCTAAGACAGGGATTTTTAAATGTTTAAATGTTAAATGTTAGGCATTGTGAAAGTTTAAATGTATTTGGCTAAGATGTATGTAAACTTCCGACTTCAACCTATGTAGGGGAGTGTAAGTAAGGGAGTGTAAGTAGGGGAGTGTAAGTAGGGGAATGTAAGTAGGGGAATGTAAGTAGGGGAATGTAAGTAGGGGAGTGTAAGTAGGGGAGTGTAAATAGGGGCTATGTAAGTAGGGGAGTGTAAATAGGGGCTATGTAAGTAGGGGAGTGTAAATAGGGGCTATGTAAGTAGGGGGGTGTAAATAGGGGCTATGTAAGTAGGGGAGTGTAAGCAGGGGAATGTAAGTAGGGGATTGTAAGTAGGGGAGTGAAAATATGGGCTATGTAAGTAAGGGAGTGTAAGCAGGGGAATGTAAGTAGGGGCTATGTAAGTAGGGGAGTGTAAGTAGGGGAGTGTAAGTAGGGGAGTGTAAGCAGGGGAATGTAAGTAGGGGAATGTAAGTAGGGGAGTGTAAGCAGGGGAATGTAAGTAGGGGAGTGTAAATAGGGGCTATGTAAGTAGGGGAGTGTAAGTAGGGGCTATGTAAGCAGGGGAGTGTAAGTAGGGGAGTGTAAGTATTACATACTTTCTTCTCTTTCTAGCTGCTTCAAAATTTGATTCGTATTATTTTGCTATCAATCTAAAAAGTCCCTAACATGCCATTTTAACGAGAGCACGTCGCTGTGAGAGTCACTGAGCCATTAATCTGAGGAGGTCTGGGAGATTGGTTCCCACTGTTTCTGCTACAACAAAAAATGGCAAAACAATCTCCACTTTATTGAGGCCTGGTTGTTGTGTTAATTAGAGACAGCCACAGGAGAAGTACTACCAGCTCCTAATTGTTTGCAGAATATATCTTAACATTTCTGGAGCCCCGGTTCCCCCGCTACCCACACAAACTCACACACACACACACACACACACACACACACACACACACACACACACACACACACACACACATGCACTCCCATCTGCCGCTCATATGAAAACAAGCCTCTGATATCCCAACTGGAACCACAGTACAGTGAGCAGAGTGACAGAGGATGGTGTTCTAGTGTTCTCACAGCTCAGACAGCTACTCAGTCATTTATAGTTTCCTCTTGACAAAGCCGCATCTCTGCACCATATCTTTCTCTCTCTCTCCTTCGTCCTCTTTCTCTGCATCACTAAGTATGCCTCTCTCTCTTATTCCTCCTCTCTCTCTGCATCCCTCTCATCTCTTCATTGTTGATTATCATGCAGTCGTGAGGTTGTAGTTGTTGGTTGATTATCCTCCATTCAAGTATTAATTAGCATGTTACTCTCTAATGTCTGAATAAGATCTGACTTGGGATCAGATCTCATACTTAGTAGGGTTCTTTTGTACTGCGATTCGGATGCTTGATTTAGTTTTTCAGCAGTATCACTGTAGCGAGAAGGGAAACTGATGTGCATGCGAAAGATAGACTGGAAACAAAGAGAACATTTAAAGCTGTAATCGCCATTGGAAATCATTAGTGAATATGCAATATCCTTTTACAATTCGTTCAGTCTAGAAAATGAAACCAAACTGTAACAGAACAAAGGCCAAAAGTCATTAAATCCTCCAGTTCAATTTGAAAGCATTTCAAATAAAGACTACCTCATGTAAGCAAAATACTCTGGCGGTTAGTGTAACAACTTGCATTACACAGGCGTAGCAATTTGGCCAAGATCTTCTTTTTTTTGATTGAAATCAAACTGTAATTAGGAGGAACGGTTTGAAAAAATCAAGGAGACTGCTTAATGTTTGTGGATAACTTTATGCTTCCAAGTCCTGACTTTAATCCTATGATACATGAATCCTAAATGGAAATGTGGCTGTACAGTGCATTCGGAAAGTATTCATACCCCTTCCCTTTTTCCACATTTTTTTTACATTAAACCCTTATTCTAAAATGTATTAAATAAAAAAAAAATTCTCATCAATCTACACACAAACCCCACAATGACAAAGCGAAAACAGGTTTTTAGACATTTTTGCAAATGCATTAAAAGAAACTGAAATACCTTATATACACAAGCATTCAGACCCTTTGCTATGAGACTCGAAATTGAGCTCAGGTGCATCCTGTTTCCATTGATCATCCTTGAGATGTTTCTACAACTTGATTGGAGTCCACCTGTGGTAAATTCAATTGATTGGACATGATTTGACAAGGCACACACCAGTCTTTATAAGGTCCCACAGTTGACAGCGCATGTCAGAACAAAAACCAAGCCATGACGTTGAAGGAATTGTCTGTAGAGCTCTGAGACACGATTGTGTCAATGCACAGATCTGGGGAAGGGTACCAAAAATGTCTGCAGCATTGAAGGTCCACAAGAACCACAAAGACTCTGCCTAGAGCTGGCCGCCCATCCAAGCCTAGCAATCGGGGGAGAAGGGCCTTGGTCACCTTTCCACAGAAGTGACCAAGAACCCGATGGTCACTCTGACAGAGCTCCAGAGTTCCTCTGTGGAGATGGAAGAACCTTCCAGAAGGACAACCATCTCTGTAGCACTCCACCAATCAGGTCTTTATGGTAGAGTGGCCAGACGGAAGCCACTCCTCAGTAAAAGGCACATGACAGCTCGCTTGGAGTTTGCCAAAAGGTACCCAAAGGACTCTCAGACCATGAGTTGAGTTGAGTTGAGTTTATTTTTATTTTTACAGGGACAGTGCACATTAATCAACATTTCAGTAAAAGTGCCAGTTTTAGCCACCCAGCTAATTTTCAACCGCAGTCCCTGGGCAGGTTATTCGAAATAATTACAATAACAATACAGACAATCAATGAGCAGTGAGCACAGTCAGAGCAACATAGGACAAGCAAGACGTAGCATGCAGACAGAACAGCATAGCACAAAAAGCAACAAGAAAAAATCCATAAAAGCAACAGTGTTTCCACACCTCACAAGCTACAGACAACAGACAACATGGAAAGAGGCAATACACAACTAGGAATTATGGCCTTTAGCCATGTTCATGTTTTTTGTGAAAGTGTGATCGGTGGTGCAGTTGTGTGTGTCTGATGGCAGTGTATTCCAAACATGGGAAGCTCTCACAGAGAAATCAGATTGACTAAAGGTGCTTTTCCTTAAGGGAACTATACCATGAGAAACGAGAGAAACAAGAGTCATTGGTATGATGAAACTAAGATTGAATTATTTGGCGGAATGCCAAGAGTCATCTCTGAACGAAACCTGACACCATCCCTACGGTGAGGGTGGCAGCATCATGCTGTGGAGATGTTTTCCAGCGGCAGGGACTGGGAGACTAGTCAGGATCGAGGGAAAGATGAACGGAGCAAAGTACAAAGAGATCCTTGATGGAAAAGCTGCTTCAGAACACTCAGGACTTCAGACTGAGGCGAAGGTTCACCTTCCAACAGGAACTTGGCACACTACCAAGACAATGCAGGAGTGGCTTCGGGACAAGTCTCTAAATGTCCTTGAGTGGCCCAGCCAGAGCCCGGATCTGAACCCAATCGAATGTCTCTGGAGAGACCTCAAAATAGCTCTGTAGCGATGCTCCCCATTCAACCTGACAGAGCTTGAGAGGATCTGCAGAGAAGAATGGGAGAAACTCCCCAAATATAGATGTACCAAGCTTGTACTGTTATACCCAAGAAGACTCAAGGCTGTAATTGCTGCCAAAGTTACTTCAACAAAGTACTGAGTAAAGGGTCTGAATACTTATGCAAATGTGATAAAAATAAATAAAAAATAATAAGTTAGCAAAAATGTCTAAACACCTGGGGTATTGTGTTTAGATTGATTGAAATATTTTATCAATTTTAGGCTGTAACATAAAAAAAAAAATATGGAAAAAGTCAAGGGGTCTGAATACTTTCCAAATGCACTGTATACATCTTATCACAAGTCATTAACTTTTTAACTTGGCTAGTTCAGAAAATTGTCAACATCAAAAGTTCTTCAGAATTGTTTCAATATCTATCTCTATTGATTAGCAACTCAAGAGAGATCCTGTATAGCTTACACATTGATTAATGTGTTCAGGGATGTTCTGAATATATAAATAAAAGCACGCGCAGAAACCCTGTCCACAAGCAAGTATAGAATGATATTCTTAGTTCCATCACATTAAGCAGCAGCATATCTCAAGCTGAGAAGTGAACACATATGAGCATGTGATGTGCAACATCTGATGCGCTTTGCGTGAGAAAAGAATGTGCTTCACCTCAAAAACCTCACTCCTGTAGCACAGAGAAGGGGAGAGAGAAAAGAGAGAGAAAAGAGCGAAGAGAAGTGAGAGAGGGACACTGAAGCTCTTACGGTATTTATAATACTAGGTCAGTTAGTACACTATGGCTGAGTGTAAGTGTGCGAGATGGAGAGGCTCTCTAAAGTCGCTAATCTGATACAGACGAACAGCTCGTGTCGTTCTCCGATAATAACCACAATGAGGTTACACCTGCTCCTCTCTCTGCTCCTCTCTCACAACAGACCTGTTATCCAGAGACACACCAAGCATCCAACCATTACTGGAGATATAACCATCTGAGGTATGCTAAATACTCACAGAACTAACATTAATAGCTTGGTATCTCAAATTCTGGAAATCTTGTCAATACGAGTAAGGAAAAAAAGCCCACACTCACTTTCTTTATTGACTTTTATTGGGTTACAAACCTTCCACTTTGGCTGTATTCAGTGTTTGAGCCAGGTGATGTACCTAGTTTACAGTGAGTCGGATTGGGCATAGGCACTGGGTCATATACTTGGTTTGGTTCCCTGACTACTTTTCCTCCTAGTTGTTTTCCTCCTAGTTGGGAAGCTTGTTTTCCCAGCAGGCCCTTTAGACAGGAGGACATTTAGACTGTAACGCTCAGGGGAGCCAGTTCCTTTGTGTCAGAAAAAAGGTCCCAGTTTATTAGGGTGGGAATGGTTTTATATGTTTGGCTTGTTGCACTGTATGAATGAAAGTTCATTTCTGTGTGAGAAAAAATGTACAATGCTTCGCCACGGTAGTAGTGGGGTTATTTTGGTGGATTCTGGGAGGTGGTCGGTCTGGTTAGTTCTACAACTCGGAAATTAAAAGCTGAAGGAGTCATGACTGTTAGAATTGTGTGAGAAACTTTGGGTAAAACCCTCAAATGAATTTTTTAACATTACAGAAAATCCTCAAGATTAATTTAACGTAAGGATCAGATCTTTGATGCCAAATACATTACAACAAAGTTATTGTGGCAGTGTCATAAGTTACTAGACAGTAGCTTACTATCAAACGTGTAGAAATCTGCAGTGAGGAAGAATGGCCCCCGGGGAATTTATTAATCACTTAGACATGTGGTGTGTTTTTTCCTCCCTCCTAAATTAATAATATACTTAATTGGAAGCCAGTCAAAGCCTTTCTGCCGAGCGTCAGGCCTTCAAAGCCAAAACATGGAGATTGGCTGAGTGAGCTGAAATCTGTAACCAGATATTAAGAGTTTCAATATTCGAAAGCTAGGCAAATAATGAAAAACTCACAACGGCCACCGAGTAGCGGAATCCTGTCTCCAATTTAGCCGAGTATAATATCTATTTATAAAACTCTGAGGGCATATTGGATGGGAGCAACGCTCTGGACTTGATTAGTGTTGTAAACGTTTGAGGTACTTATTTACTTTTTGGACTGTCTCGTCGTTTTCACTGTCTGTCAATACCCATTGATGGGAAACGCCTTCAGGGGTCGCCAACAAGATGGCTTCCAGGTAGAGGAAGGGAGGAGGCGTTTGCTGATTTTGTGGTCAATCAACCCCCAAACCCCATCTCCCCTAAATTGTTTGGCTGAGCATGTTAAACTATAAAATGTTGGTCAAGGTTAAAGTTGTGCTAAGTGTTAACAATAACATTTTCTGGTGGTCAACCAGCAACCACAAGGCTCCAAGTTGAACCCTTTTGGGTTCTGTGGAAAGGGTTCTACATGGAACGCAATAGGGTTCTACCTTGGACCAAATAGGGTTCTTCAAAGGGTTCTCCAATGGGGACAGCTGAAGAATATTTTTTGTTTGGACAAGTAAGTATTTTGGAAAGGCGAACAACTTATATTTCCATCAACAAACATCACTGGAGGGGTGACCAACATGTTTCTGAAATGAATCTTGAAAACAAACTAAAGATAGACTTTGCATTGCATGGCATGGCTGGTGTGTACTGTGAATATGATCTGATGCTGGTTCCCGGCCAGTGGGCCATTGTGACAGACTGGATGAGGAATGAAGAAAGCTGTATGTGGAGTCTCAGCCCCTTTAGCACAGTTCATCCAGAGTTAGACTGCACGTTACGAGCAGCTCTCTGATTGTCTATGGCAGTTCTGAGGAGACTGAACGCTGTGAATGTATGCTAAATACATTACCACACCACCCTCAGACGAACAAAAAGGAGAAAATATGTATTACACCCTTCCATAATAATTACAGAATGAAATAATTGGTATGGTGAGAGACACAAATGTTCAAGTCTGTCATGATACAATGCACTGGGATGTCAACGCAATTTATAACGTCTAGACAAGTTATTTAAACTGGGACCCTTCGATGTGGAAAATAAATATCGGAACAGGAACACTAGCAAGCAGGCAGGAAATTATTCAGACGACGACAATATGTGGATAACTGGATAATGAGATAGAAATGATCACAATATAGTTTTTTATTTGATATTTTAAAGTCTCCCATCTACTACATATGGCTGCTATATTCAGACGAATCATTTCTTTAAGTTTAATCACCTTCTCTTATGAGCTGATAAAATTTCATTAGGCCCTTATGATGCTGTTGGTTAAATCCACATCATTACTATCGTGCTCTTCATGACCTCATCCCTTTCGTCTGAGAGACAGTTGAATTATGAACAAACCCAGGCTGTTAATGTTTTATTTAACTTATTATGCAGTTGTATAACATATGCCCTAAGCTACAGCTGGTTTCATGCAATGAGGCAGCTGACATTTAGGGACAAGCAACAGTCTAATACCACCAGTGATTATGGCATAGTGACCTAAGTGTGGCAATAATTAAGTTACAGGAAGATGATATAAGTACTATTAAGTCTTAATTGCCATGTCATTAAGTGTGTATTACCGTGTAATTAACTTTGATTTCAACATTTCCCAAACAAGTCCCTAGTTAGAAGTGTTGGGCTAGTGAAGGAGAAATTAGATCATAACCAACAACTAATTTAAAGGAAGTTAAAGAGTGAAAATGAAGATACTTCTTGAATATAAATTCATTTTATGTAGTTTGTAAGGCTATCTTGTGAACAAGTTTAAACAAACCTAGACAATAATTGGAGTCCATATGACCTGAATTTGAAACTTCTAGAGCATGTTGTTGATTTTCAGAAGGCATGACCCCTCCCTGCATGCTTAGTGAATACCGTTAAACAGATGGTTTGAAAAACATCCTATCTGTAGCCACAACATAAAGACAAATCAGCCCATTTCGGATAGTGTATGACAACTATTGCGGCTTTTAGTTTATTTTCACGTTCAGCTCATTTCAGTTGCCTATGTACAGTATGACACATCTGGTCATCTGGTTTTAATGTGGAGACATGGAGCAATTCAACAGCAAAAACAGGTCAAACTGAACGTTAAGACTGAAGGCTTTTTTCCATTCATTACAAGAAATCTTTAATCTTGCTCAAAACATCCATCGCCCATCCCTCTTCCCAAAAGCAATAAAAAAAAAGTTAATTACGGAGGAGGAAAAATGCAGATAATGATAGGATATAGAAGCTGTAGGCTATGAAATTGTTTTGTATACTTTTTTCTCGGTTTTTCAAAGAAATATCTCAAGTTGTTTACGTTTAGTTAATTGTCTTTGGTGCAATAAAATGCATGATTTAGGGATGTGACAACCTGCCCAAAAAGTATAAAAAGTTATTTCAAGAGACGAACATTTCAGAAATGGGAATTTTTACTTCTTGACTTTTTGGACACAATATTAGTCATAGTGAAACTACCCTCTGTGAACTGAACCTTCTTTAATGTTCTGTACTTTAAGACTTTACTTTATGTTTGGCAGATATAAGGGATTTGGCTTTTACATTAATGTCTTCAAGCAAATGCCAGTCAATTGAGTGTTGGTGGTCATAATGTATTTTACCGGTCATTCAGCTTTACCAGTCACAGGATTTGGGGAATTTCAACTTGTATAGTATGTAGATACCATAGCGAGGCGCAGTGTTTTGTCAAATGGGTAGCTAAAAATTAACAACGTTTGTATACTGAAACTCAATACTGAAAAGGCACAACGGGTTAGTCAAAACTAACAGTGTGTTGAGACTCTAAGCCATACTAAAAATTAAGTTTAGCACAGGTAAGCCGATGACGGAAAAATGGGAATCTTGTTTTCTGTTCCATCTGAGGAATCTCTGCTCATTCACTGTCTCATCAGCCAAGCCAGCCAATTCATTCACTGGATCTCCACTGTGAAAGGCATCTAAACATGATTCCCCTTGCTTCTAGCCTAACATTTGGTTTGCAACAATGGGGGTTTGTACAAACGTTTGCTGTCTGTCTCTCGATATTTGCAACATGGATTCAATTTTGGACATCTTTTCTCAGCCAGTCGAAATCATGAATCAGCATAATTTTTATGGATATATACAAATTGTCAACTAGAAAAAAGTCTTAAAAAAACTAAATGAAATGCAGCTACTTTTCTGTTATTCTAGCTGCACGGTTTGACGCAACTGTGTTAGCAGTAGTTGGCTAGCTAGCAAGCAAGAGATAAGAATGTTGCCAGCCCGCATGGCAACGGAACATTTAGAATGAACGACTGGATATAGACTGGGTCGCATCTCTGGCAACCTAACCGATAGAATGAATGGCCAGCCAGCTTGACTAGCAAACAAACTGTAGATGTGTCGGAACTAGGCTGAGGAATGAAACAGTAGCCTATGAATACATTTATCAAAATAACATTTTTTAAAAAATGTAGTAACCCTCAAGGTTGTGCAAAACGACAAAACAACTTTTTTAGCATGGCTGTGCTGATTTACGGTACTCAGTTCAGCCTCGTACCTACAGTATGAATGCAGCACAACCGTGCTAAAAAAGTTGTTTAGCTTGCCCTCTCGTGTACAATTGCTTTATTGATAGTGAACATGACAAGAATACTAAGAATGAAAAGAATGCTACAAAAAAACTATGTAAGAAGAAGTATTTTCCCCCTATAAGACTGACCTGAGGTAACCTTGGTGTGGATCTGTACCTTCTCTCCAGCTGCTCAGTTCTGTAATCCCTCAGCAGAAAGCCCTACACGGGGGAATACCCCCCCCCCCCCCCCCCCTAGCTATGGAGCAGAAGTGGTCCCTCTATCCCTTCCCATTCTCTCTCCCTTCTCTGTCTAGTGCTAGGTCACTCCATCTGGCTCTGAAACTCTTCTCACAGACAGGACACAGACAATCACGCACATCGCACACACCCATCACACACGGACGCTGCACACACACATCACACACGCAGCCCTCTCCACACACACACATACAGACACACACATGTCCAGACAGCTGACTGTGAGTATCTCTGTGTGCTGAGTCAGAGAGAAGTACTGTACAGTGTGTCAACATGATGACCATGTCATTCTCTCCCTCTCAATCCTGTCTGTCCTCAGTGTAATAGTCAGTAAGAGGTCACAGATGGCCTCCTGTTGATTTTATAACAGTCTAGGAAAACCCACATTTGGGGTAAACGCTGACTTGTCTAAAAATACTGTGTTGTAAACCATCCTCCCTGGACGTGGTGATGAATCATTTATCCTCACCGTCTCCCCCATACTGTCAAACACCAACACACCATCAGCTGAAAGGTAAACCACTGTGATTAAAGTCCTCACAAACCAGACTCCGCTCTTCGCGGCCACACAGCCTACACTGAACCTGAATGTTACCATCAACAAGAAACCTCTTATCTTCACACCATCTCATCCACCATCCCTTTGGCATTGAGACAGGATGTAGACTACAGGGCTACCCTTGCTAACGTAACCAACCAATAACCAAGCCAACAGAAAGACTTGTGTGTTACATGTAGCTAGGGGCCAACCAACGCTCCTTTAATCAGCATCATTTCACAGCAAACAGTCAGTCAGTCAGTAGACTAGAAGCCTGTTATGGGTTTGATCAGGCTAATCACCACACAACCAGCCAGACTCCATCCTCCTGATTGGATTTATAAACGCTTGTTTGTTGTCATCGTCGTTAGCCTGGCCCGCCCCGGCACTGAGGAGCCCGAGTGGCCGAACACAGCAATCAGAGGATTTCAGATGTAGGATCTTCATTTGAGCCAGTTTGCTACAACAGGAAAGTAATCCTGCAGCAACAGGACATATTAATTATTATGTGGGTTATAATGAATGGACATTTTTGTAGGGGTTGATACATTTTTCGTAAGGGAAAACATAGTTGGAAATGTCTAAGTGGAAATTGCAAACTTCAGAAGCCATTTTTAACCTCAATTACACTACAAGTTTTACATGTACTGCATTGCAGGAAGGTTCTCCCACAACAGGGTGATCAAATTAAGATCCTACATCTGTAGTGATCAGTTAGGTCTTCTCAGAGGCTCTGAGTCACAGATAGAGAGGAAAGGTAAGTACGCTACACTACATGGGTCAAGATGCTAACTACGCATGGGCAATGCCACTAGGGATTAGTCACAAAGATTATGAGAGGAAACACTCCGTCACTATGGAGCTCATAGAGAGGCAGAGACAGAGAGAGATGCATGGAATGGAGAAAGAGAGTCTCCATCTGTCCGGACACTGTGAAAGTTCAGAGTAGAGACAAGAATTCAATGATAATCACAGCGATGATGCTGATGAGATGATGCTGATCCCTTCACTTATTATG
Organism: Oncorhynchus clarkii lewisi; assembly: GCF_045791955.1. Taxonomy (NCBI): domain Eukaryota; kingdom Metazoa; phylum Chordata; class Actinopteri; order Salmoniformes; family Salmonidae; genus Oncorhynchus; species Oncorhynchus clarkii. The sequence goes on from NC_092165.1 coordinate 45,675,190, forward strand.
ATTGAATTCAAACTCAGTTGGGTTCAATTTGATGATTGACAGTAATAATTTTGTGCACAAAAGACAAGAGTAGTTTTATTGCAGATGATAAAAGGATTTACTGTATGTCTGTGAGTCTCCTGAGCTCTTGAAACTCTCTGGCGGAGAGGAGGAGCCTCACCCTTCCTGCATCGGGATGAAAGCCTTCAGGCCCATTGCAGGAGCTCGCTGCTTCCAAGAGTTGTCTCACGTCTGCAGTGGAAAGTGCCATGGACAGTTGTCAGGAAACAGGCCCTGGGTCACTGTTTGATTCTTGTCTTGCTCTGTGGTGAGCCAGACAGGGCCGGCGAGATTGAAGTACAGTGAAGATGGAAATAAATGGGATTTCAATATATGGAAATGCTTTTAGGCATCTTTACACTTGACAGTGTGACAGAACCTGGGATGACCTTCGTTTAAATACCCAAACAAGGACGAAAGAAGTTTAACGGGGCAGGATAGCTGCATAGACAACAGATGAGATAGTGACTAAGTGAGTGAGTAAGTGTGTGTGTGTGTGTGTGTGTGTGTGTGTGTGTGTGTGTGTGTGTGTGTGTGTGTGTGTGTGTGTGTGTGTGTGTGTGTGGCACATTGGCACAGTCAGGGATTAGGGATTGTTTGGTGAATTCCTTACCGGCTAGCCTTTTCTTCTTAGCAGTCATACCACTCATACGTGACATACCTTGTCTTGTTCCTTCATATTTCCAGAGGGAAGGGGCCCTATGCTCTACAAAAAAATAAAAACATGTGGCTTTTGTTGCAGGAAGGAATGAACAACAGCATTCCGTGAGCAACCACATGAAAGGTCCCTCTCGCCACGAGGCTAAACGAGGGCAGGCTCCCCTGCCTCCTTCTCCTGACGCGACTGTGACTAATTAACTAGAGAACAGAACTGACACTCCAGTCTATACATCTTCTCTTCTCCTCTCTCCTGTCTTCTACTATAACTCTCTCCTCCCCTCTGTTTAGCTTTCCTCCTCTCTCTCCCTCTCCATTCTCTTCTCCTCTCTGCTGCTCTGCTCTGCTCTCTGCTCTCCTCATCCACACTGTTTAATTGTATAGGGCTCCACTCTGTGTTACGGCAGAGGGGACAGCCACACACGAGCACAAAGGGGCATTGTCTGCTGGTGAAAATGTGGTTTACAGGCCCAGCTATAATGGCTTGGCGGTTGCTGGCAGCCATGCGTGCTTCCTAATATTCGGTTCACATGCGATTTCATTTTGGGAAAACACTGAGTTATGGGGCTTTGCCTTTGTGCAAGAGGGACGCCTCGCCTCACAACTTATTTTTGGAGCCGGCGGGCTCGGGACTCAGCCAGCCTGGCCTCAAAGACTAGACGTAACATAGTAGACGTAAATCTGTGACAGCCAGTTTAGGATGATATGTTATGTTTGGTATTGTTACATATGACAGAAGGTTAGGGGAGAGTGGAATAAGTTGAGCCAAAGAGTTAGTTGAGCCACCCATTGTTTCTAGGAAAGCATACACAAAACGAATCATGTGACCAAATATTTAAGAAGAGGTCATCATTTCAAAAGTTAGAAGAAAAAAAAAGGTTGATTGAATACCCCATGCAAATGATGATTACATTTTGTCAGTTTTATGCATAATATGCAGAGTATTTTTGCAATGTGTCATGCATATGAACTCAAGATGGAGCAGACATCATCATGCCCTGTGTATACAAATGTAAAACAAGCACAGGTCTATCCCCTCTTGAGGTTCTTTAGTGAGCAACCAAGGAAGGGAGAGAAGGGGAGAAGTTCAGTAACAAGGGATGAAAAAAATGTACCTTATGACACTTAAGAGGTATATTGACAAATAAGAAAACAAACGTGTATCTGTGTGAAAGAGAGGCTGTGACAGAGTAGCAGAGGAACACAAGGTCTCATCTGATGACATGGAGTCTGAGCTTGATAGAGGCGATGACAGAGTAGCAGAGGCACACAAGGTCTCATCTGATGACATGGAGTCTGAGCTTGATAGAGGCGATGACAGAGTAGCAGAGGCACACAAGGTCTCATCTGATGACATGGAGTCTGAGCTTGATAGAGGTGATGACAGAGTAGCAGAGGCACACAAGGTCTCATCTGATGACATGGAGTCTGAGCTTGATAGAGGCGATGACAGAGTAGCAGAGGCACACAAGGTCTCATCTGATGACATGGAGTCTGAGCTTGATAGAGGCGATGACAGAGTAGCAGAGGCACACAAGGTCTCATCTGATGACATGGAGTCTGAACTGTATAAAGAGAGGTGATGACAGAATAGCAGAGGCACACAAGGTCTCATCTGATGACATGGAGTCTGAACTTGATAGAGGCGATGACAGAGTAGCAGAGGCACACAAGGTCTCATCTGATGACATGGAGTCTGAACTTGATAGAGGTGATGACAGAGTAGCAGAGGAACACAAGGTCTTATCTGATGACATGGAGTCTGAGCTTGATAGAGGCAATGACAGAGTAGCAGAGGCACACAAGGTCTCATCTGATGACATGGAGTCTGAACTTGATAGAGGCGATGACAGAGTAGCAGAGGCACACAAGGTCTCATCTGATGACATGGAGTCTGAACTTGATAGAGGTGATGACAGAGTAGCAGAGGAACACAAGGTCATATCTGATGACATGGAGTCTGAGCTTGATAGAGGCAATGACAGAGTAGCAGAGGCACACAAGGTCTCATCTGATGACATGGTCTGAACTTGCTAAACGTATCAAGAATCTCACGGACCAGTTTAATAGGCTTAGTAGCCTCAAATGCAGAGAATTTGCTCTACGATTTGGCACATCAAAACAACATCTCTGGCCTAGAAAACTGGTGAAGAAATGGAAGGGTAAGTGATATTGTCGAATCAAATCAAAATTTATTTGTCACATGTAAACAACAGGTGTAGACTAACTGTAAAAATGCCAATTTACGGGTCCTTATCCAACAATGCAGAGTTGGCTATATACAGGAATTATCAGTACTGAGTTGTTGTGCAGGGTACAAGGTAATAACATGGCTATATACAGGAAGTATCAGTACTGAGTCATTGTGCAGGGTACAGGTAATAACATGGCTATATGCAGGAAGTATCAGTACTGAGTCATTGTGCAGGGTACAGGTAATAACATTGCTATATTCAGGAAGTATCAATACTGAGTCATTGTGCAGGGTACTAGGTAATATCATGGCTATATACAGGAAGTATCAGTACTGAGTTGTTGTGCAGGGTACTAGGTAATAACATGGCTATATACAGGAAGTATCAGTACTGAGTCGTTGTGCAGGGTACTAGGTAATTAAAGTAGTTATGTACATATATAGTAGGGGTGAAGTGACTAGGCAACAGGATAGATAATAGACAGTAGTAGCAGTGTATGAGGTGAGTGTGTGTGTGTGTGTGTGTGTGTGTGTGTGTGTGTGTGTGTGTGTGTGTGTGTGTGTGTGTGTGTGTGTGTGTGTGTGTGTGTGTGTGTGTGTGTGTGTGTGTGTGTGTGTGTGTGTGTGTGTGTGTGGCATCAGTATGCATGTGTGTGGGCCGCTTGTTCAGATTTCAAGCGTTCAGGTTTCAGGCGTTCAGGCTTCAAACATTGAAGTGTATGTTTTCAAAATGTTTCAAACAATGAAGTGTATGTTTTCAAAATGTTTCAAACAATTAAGTATATGCTTTCAAAATGCATGCTGCCTCCAGCTCACGTTGCAAAGTGGTGTGTGACACGCTGATAGCCTGCCTACTGTTGCCTATGCACTTGAATGGCGAATGGGAGGGGCGCTTAAATTACCAACTAAGAAATACACATATGAACTATTTTTTATCGTGCCAATCAAAATGGTTTGAACACGCAATTGCATTTAGAGCTGTTGAGCAAAATGACTGGGCTTATAACAGCATGTTTCACTACAGCAGAAACAAGTTGAGGAGCTGCAGCAGCTCCACCGTTGTCTGGCAAGTGATATTCTGCTCCAAACAGGTTCTGTATTCTGTGCCCGTGTGATAGGATACATAACAACGCCCCAATTTAATTCCCACAAATGTAGCTAAATAATCTAGTGGGCGGATGTGTGTGTGTGTGTTAGTGCTGAGCAATTAACCACATTTTTTTTTAACCGAAATTGGTTAAATGATTTGAATTCCATTTTGTTAAAAAAAAAATTCTGCGAGCTTGATGTGCAGTTTCTGCAGAGATAAATTAGATCAAGTCTGAACTGTGCAATATAGTAGTGAGTTGTCGTTTCCAACAGGCCAAAATACTACATAGTTTATTGCAGAAAACGTGGTAATTACAATGACCATAATCCATTACACCCCCGCTTAAACTTACCCGGTCTGTGGACAGAGAGAAGAGAGAACATGCGATCGAGAGGGATAGAAGCAGTTGCTTTGCAAGCCTGAAAATACATGATCTAAGCCATGATTCGTAGCTGGTATTCAGCAGTCATGAAGCCTTATTTACATTGAAGAACTACTAAAATGGTGATTTAGTCAGACAGCATAGGCAGCAACTCTATAGAGATGTGATAATGACTTGGAATTAAATAATAAAACAGATAAAACAAATATTTTGTTCAAGAAATGTGGATAAATTATGGTTAATTAATTTTGTGTTGATACAGCATTCAACCCACATAATGCATAGTACATTTCATTTAAAAACCGAGATCTGTGATTATTTCTTAATAATCTAACTGAAACCGAACCAACCTCAAAAAGCACTAATCCCTCAACACTATACTTACACCCCAACACACACACACACACACACACACACACACACACACACACACACACACACACACACACACACACACACACACACACACACACACACGCATACAGACAGCATATGTGTGTGTGTGTGTGTGTGTGTGTGTGTGTGTGTGTGTGTGTGTGTGTGTGTGTGTGTGTGTGTGTGTGTGTGGTGTCAGTATGCATGTATGTGTGTTTGGGTAGAGTCCAGTGTGTGCACATAGTAAGTGTAAGAAAGTTAGTGCAAAAAAAGAGTCAATGCAGGTAGTCCAGGTAGCCATTTGATTAGCTATTCAGCAGTCTTATGGCTTGGTGGTAGAAGCTGTTCAGGGTCCTGTTGGTTCCGGACTATTACCGCTTGCCATGCTGTAGCAGAGAGAACAGACTATGGCTTGGGTGGGTGGAATCTTTGACAATTGTTTGGGCCTTCCTCTGACACCTTCTGGTATAGAGGGCCTGGATGGCAGGGAGCTTAGCCGCAATGATGTACTGACATAGAACAGAGAGATCTATATCTGAATGTAAGAATACAGTTCAGATAAGCACTATATCACACCCCCATTCCACCCATGCCTTTACTTTGCCCTGTGTTAAAGATTCTAGAGGAGCAGTGACATACATGTACACTCTAAAATGGTAAATCACATATTGGACTTTCATTGTCAGACCAACCCAAGCTGTACTGTGCAAGTAGGCTGATAGTAGGCCTACTATTGAAACAGATACATTTGTCTTTTTTAACATAAAAACAACACAATTGTATGTTCTAAGTCCATAGCAAACCACATCAGGAGACCACTTTTGATGTCTGGGAAAAATCTAAGAAATGTAGATGTTTAGTTCAGGCGTGCAGGCACCTAGCACTGTTGTTTGGTTAGTGGTGTTTCTGTAGCACATGAGATGGAGTTTGCAAAAGAAATGGCCACTGATAGTCTGACAAATAGTCTGACAGGCTACTTTGTAGCTAGTTTAAAAAAAATTGGAAAGACTGTTCATCTACCAGACAGTTAGGCCTATATCATTAGCATCGCTATATTTTTCATGCTCCTTCATTGTTTGAGGCCTGGACATTTTACTTCTCATTACAAGTCTCTCAAAGTAGCATATAGCCAAAATCCCACCATAGAAATGTGGAGGCAATTAATGACTTCCTCATATTTATGCCATCTTTCTTTCATTAAATAAGGGGGATACCTAGTCAGTTGTGCAACTGAATGCTTTCAACTGAAATGTGTCTTCTGCATTTAACCCTCTGAATCAGAGAGGTGCTGCCTCAATCGTCATCCACGTCTTCAGCGCCCAGGGAACAGTGGGTTAACTGCCTTGCTCAGGACAACAGATTTTTACCTCGATCCAGCAACCTGGCCCAACTCTCTAACCACTAGGCTACCTGCCGCCCCAACGTCTAGCAGCCAAAGGCATCATCCTAATAGCATTAGCAACCCATGATAGTTGTTGCATCTTTAAATCCCTGTCTTTCTTACAGATATTTCCATCTCTGTCCATGAAATCGCTCCCATGTGCATTTTAGAACAGGGTTTTCCGCAAATTGCATTTTGGAACATTCAGGCATACTGCCATGTGTACACCGCTGCACCGAAAATGGGAAGAAATAAGAGTTTTAAGCTAAACATTCTGATCTGTTCCATCAGTCCTATTAATTGATATGGCGCATACCCCCACTACACTTCTTTGATACGTTTCAGTGGAGATTAAGAAGTGAGTATATGCAATGATCACTGAAAAATAAGTGGGTATACAGCGAATAGCTGCGTATACCCTCCACTACGCCACTGCACAGGACACCATCATCCACAGGACACCATCATCCACAGGACACCATCATCCACAGGACACCAGCATCCACTTACCCCAAGGCAGCTCAACTTACCCTGTCCCTATGCTCAATTTACCCTGCCCCCATGCTCAACTTACCCTGTCCCTATGCTCAACTTACCCTGTCCCTATGCTCAACTTACCCTGCCCCCATGCTCAACTTACCCTGTCCCTAAGCTCAACTTACCCTGCCCCCATGCTCAACTTACCCTGTCCCTATGCTCAACTTACCCTGTCCCTATGCTCAACTTACCCTGCCCCCATGCTCAATTTACCCTGCCCCCATGCTCAACTTACCCTGTCCCTATGCTCAACTTACCCTGCCCCCATGCTCAATTTACCCTGTCCCTAAGCTCAACTTACCCTGCCTCCATGCTCAACTTACCCTGTCCCTATGCTCAACTTACCCTGTCCCTATGCTCAACTTACCCTGCCCCCATGCTCAATTTACCCTGTCCCTATGCTCAACTTACCCTGTCATACTAAATGGAGGGAGACAGATAAAGGTTTACTATGTTACGTCTATCCCAGAGTCCAGGTTGGCTCAGCCAAACCACCCCTTGCTGGGTCCCTCAATTCGGTTCTATATTTGTGTGAGATGTCGAGGGAGAGGATCACAGGCAGACTCCCATTTTGGCAGAGTGAAGGGAATGAGGATCTGTAAATGTCCCTGCCCACCGTAGGTGTGTGGTTACCCAGTGTGGAGTGTGCGGAAGTGCAACATCAGTGAGCTAACATGTCTTGGGGCTGTGTTGGGCACAGGGGTGGTGATGCGGTGCGTAATGACTTCATAAACCTGCGCCACAGTCGAGCCACAGTTACACACTGAGAAGCTGTTTGTTGAAGTGGTGGAGTAGTGAAATGGTGGACGAGGACTTCATCAACTCACTCCACAGTTTGGCCACAGTCTCACAGAACAGTGTGTCTGGGACATCGGGCGAATCGATTTGGGGACCTCATAACCATGTGCCACAATCACACATAGCAAACCAGTGTTAACGAGTGGTGGAGTGGTGGACAAAGGCTTAATAAACATGCATCAACAGTCCAGCCACAGACCGACACAGCAGCCTTACCTACCTTGAGCTGAGCTTCATTTAACCACATTCACAGAATTCCTCACCAGTGGCTCAATTATGTTGCCTGATGACTCAAACTTAATTCTTCCGCTGCTCTATGTTTGCTACATAGAGTACTTCAGTGAGACTGCCATTGTTTAAGTCATTTGTGGTGATGTCAAAATGAGGGGTGTTGTACAAATCAGTCATCCGTGATTGGATCATCTCTAACCAATCAAGAGTATCAAAGCCAATGATGAATTTTCAAAACCCCTCTTTACCCACATGTGTTCTTGGCTCTGGCCCAACCCATTGGTTTCTGGGACCAATCAGAATGGTTAGAATGTGTTTGTGCTCTAGAAATTCTTGGGGAGGAACTCAGATCCAGACTCATTGCTGAGAAGAAACTAATATCCATATTAAAAAAGAAAAAGCCTACCTACAGTATGGCTATAGGTCTATATATTTCAATGATGTTGAAATCAATTTCATATTCATTCAATTGAGTTTTATTTGGCTATTTGGCTACTGTCTAATCTTTGCCTCAATTTTTTTATGATGTGTAGCCTAACGTGTGAAATGATGCCAAATTTAGATTTTGTGCATTATTTAGGGTAAGCATTAGCCACCTCCATATTTGCTGCCATACTGTAGGTGATAATATTTCTCTAGGAGCTGATCCTTCGTCAGTAATGTGGGATAATTACAACGTTAATGTAAGATTTGAATGGAGAAAGCTGACCCGAGAGCAGCGCTGTCAAAAAGATACTGTACGTTCATAATACCTTTTAAGTCTATTTGTGCAATGCATGACAGTAACAAAACGTATTTTGAATGTGAATACTAGCTGTGACTAGCTGTAGCTGTGATCTGGCTCTGGCAGGGCTCTGAAGTGGTGTGGTACAGCAGTTAAACTGTCACTGGGGGGGGAACTATAAATCTGCTGCTGAAGGTGAATGTAGCATGATGTTGCTGCTGCCACAGGTGTGTTGTCTGTCCGTTAGTTCCTCTGTATTCTACAGCGGTCTGTCTACCGTATCTCACCCATCCAGAGGAGGCTGGGTCTACGACTCTTGTAGCCGGACACAGTTGGCTGAGGCTAGGCAGAGTGAGTCAGCCAGTCGGGGATGTGTGTGTGTCTGTGTGTTGGGGGTGGGGGTGCTGTCACTTTGGCAACGCCGAGGCACATATTGCAGCAATTACCACAGCGGAAAAATGTTTTTCTGCAACATGCAATTACTACAGATTAAAGATTGCCTTCCTAGCATCAGAAGAACTCGCCAGAGAGAGGAAAATGGGCCTGTGTGTGTGTGCGCGTGTGTGCGTGTGTGTGTGTGTGCATGCGTGCGTGCGTGCGTGCGTGCGTGCGTGCGTGTGTATGTGTGTGTGTGTGTGTGTGTCTGGGCATGTATACTTGCCTGTGTGTGAGACATACAAAGAGACAAAGAAAGTAGATACATGATTATAAGTCATACTAAAAACCTCAAAGATGAATGAGTTGGTGCATTTATAAGGCACAATAGAGACTAAGGTCATGGACAGTTATGTCCCTCTTCCTCACCATGAAGCTAAATATTCATATTAGACGATAAACAAGTCTTGTGTTAAAGTGTATGATTTACCAACAACTAATAACAATATGATGTCAATGTATATTGCCAAACAAGGTCCAAAGCCAAATCAGACATGGCAGCATAAGGGAGTTGATGAAGCAACCTTCAGGTCAGGTCAGCAGTCCTCAACAGGTCAGCAGCCCTCAACAATATATCATACTGGTTCCCCTAACTCTGCAAGACAGGACCCACAACACACACGCAACCAACTAGATAAGATCTCAACCAACTAGATCAGATCTCAACCAACTAGATCAGAACTCAACCAACTACATCAGAACTCAACCAACTACATCAGAACTCAACCAACTAGATCAGAACTCAACCAACTAGATCAGATCTCAACCAACTAGATCAGATCTCAACCAACTAGATCAGAACTCAACCAACTAGATCAGATCTCAACCAACTAGATCAGATCTCAACCAACTAGATCAGATCTCAACCAACTAGATCAGATCTCAACCAACTAGATAAGAACTCAACCAACTACATCAGAACTCAACCGACTACTTCAGAACTCAACCAACTACATCAGAACTCAACCAACTAGATCAGAAATCAACCAACTAGATTAGATCTCAACCAACTAGATCCGATCTCAACCAACTAGATCAGAACTCAACCAAATGTGCTCATATAATAACACAGCTCTGTTTGTGACTTTACCATCAATAGTACTCTTAGTGGCTTTCCAATAAATAAACACCACACACAACCACATCACAGCCTTCTGACTGTCATTGTGGGGCGAGCGTACCCGACAGATGATGTGAGGGCGGACCGATGGTGACATGGGAGTTCACAGAGAGAGACCCCAGGGCAGGCCCCGGAGGTGTCCCCTTGAACTGCAACTAAAAGACAGGGGTGACAAGGGTGGGGTCTGACCATGGGGTTAACCTTACACCCTGATCAGATCTAAAACTTTAAATCAAATTCATACGACTTTAAACTATTTCTTACACAACTATTTCTTTGATCGTGTTTTGATATAGCATGTCAATGTGAGGTCACACTACAGAAAAGTCTATTGATCTTTGAATAAGTATAGTTTTCATATTTCATGTTTCATCTAATTTAATTGCATTATTATGCAATTATTCCTATGTAGAACTTCACATTGTCTGGTTTATAACAGCCTTTATAAGAGCTAGACACATACTAGGGAGTATCAGAAAGAGAGTATATGAGTGCTACTACAGAACATACAGCACAATCACCCCTAGTCCTGTCTGCAGCAGCCCCCTCTAGAGGAGAGGGACACATAACCCTCTCTCTCTCTCTCTCTCTCTGTCTCTCTGTCTCTCTGTCTGTCTCTCTGTGTCTGTCTCTCTGTCTGTCTGTCTGTCTGTCTGTCTGTCTGTCTGTCTGTTTGTCTGTCTGTCTGTCTGTCTGTCTGTCTGTCTGTCTGTCTGTCTGTCTGTCTGTTTGTCTGTCTGTCTGTCTGTCTGTCTGTCTGTCTGTCTGTCTGTCTCTCTCTCGGTCTGTCTGTCTCTCTCTCGGTCTGTCTATCTGGCTGTCTGTTGGTCTGTCTCACTCTCTCTCTCTCACTCTCTGTCTGTCTGTCTCTCTCGCGCTCTCTCGCTTTCTGTCTCTCCATCTGTCTCTATCTCTCTCTCTCTCACACTTTCTCTCTCTCCGTCTGTCTCTCTCTCTTTCACTTACTGTCTCTATCTCTCTCTTGTTTTCTCTTTCTTCGTCTGTCTCTGTCTCTCTCTCTCGCTTTCTCTCTCTCCGTCTGTCTCTCTCTCTCTTTCTCTCTCTGTGTCTGTCTCTGCCTTTCTCTCTGTGTCTGTCTCTCTCTGTGGGTGTGTCTGTCTCTCTGCGTCTCTCTGTGTCTGTCTCTGTCTCTCGATCTCTCTCTCTCTGTGTCTCTCTCTCTGTCTCTCTCTATCTCTCCGCCTCTCTCTGTCTCTCTATCTTTCTCTGAAACAGAACGTGTGATCATAATCAGTATCTTCATGTACACACTGTACATTATTTGATACATGATGTGTAAAACAAGGGAAGGGGGACACGTTAATTGTCTCTGAGTGTGTTGATAACAGTGATAATAACAGTCATCTGACTTGAAGGCCTCTTCGTTATGACTAATGTCTTTACTCAGTTAGTTACTGTATAGCTAGCTGTCCTTTAGTGTGCATGAATAAAGTGTTGAGACAAGACAGAGACATCCCCCAACAGCCATTATTTTACTCAATTGATTCAGAGGCCTTTAATAAGCCCTTGGCTACACTCTGCACCTTTTAAAACATGTAGGCTGTGGATTAAAGATGCATGAGCTGAATATGCTCATTGTCTGAGTCTACAACTGCACTATTTCACCTAATCACACTTACATAGTAATTAGCTGCTGGTTTTGGAGATGTTACAGAGTCATTCATCATTGTATGTGATATATATTATATATCTGCTTATATTTATTTAACTTTAATTTAACCAAGGAGTGCCCTGGGAACAACAGTCATATCAGCACACACACAATTATATACAAAATGCACAAAATATACACAATGTATACATACATGATACACTATAGCCATTATAATCAAATAAAACTCATTCATCACTGTAAAAATCCTTAACCTGTTCCCTAAATTGACCCAGGGACACCAAATCATCCAAACGAAGTGCGAACTGGAGACTGTTCAACATATGATATGATATGAAATAACAGATCTCTCGAACTCTGTGGATAACGTGAAATTCTACATTTCAACAAAGATGTTAAGTATGCTGGAAGCTTGTGGAGTATATGGAGTATATGAAGTATATGGAGTATGTGGAGTATATGGAGTATGTGGAGTATATGGAGTATATGGAGTATGTGGAGTATATGGAGTATGTGGAGTATGTGGAGTATATGGAGTATGTGGAGTATATGGAGTATGTGGAGTATATGGAGTATATGGAGTATATGAAGTATGTGGAGTATATGGAGTATGTGGAGTATATGGAGTATATGGAGTATATGGAGAATGTGGAGTATATGGAGTATGTGGAGTATGTGGAGTATATGGAGTATGTGGAGTATATGGAGTATGTGGAGTATATGGAGTATATGGAGTATGTGGAGTCTATGGAGTATGTGGAGTATATGGAGTATGTGGAGTATATGGAGTATATGGAGTATGTGGAGTATATGGAGTATGTGGAGTATATGGAGTATATGGAGTATATGGAGTATATGGAGTATATGGATCCCAAACTTTCTCAAGAATCACAGGGACACACTGTTTTCATGCCACTTTGATACAGCTACGACCAGAAGTGATTTTCTTAGCAGGTTAGGAGAGCATTTTCTCTGATCATAACCCTTTTCCTAATCTTAACCTTATTCTCCTAACCTGCTACGTTAATTATCCTAACCTACTATGGAAAAAGTCACGTCCGGTCATAGCTGTATCCCAAATTAGTTTTAAGTCTTTAAAAAAAAAAATCAAAAGTTAAAGTGTTTAATCTCATTATTAAGCGAGTAGCCTGGTGCTCATATCTGAATCAGCTAACTGGAAGTTGATAAGATGAGGATTAATTGGCTTTAGATCAATTAAGGACACATAAATATGCTATGATAAAAACTGCCAATGTGCTTTTTGATGGTCTACATCAAAACGGACAACAATGACCACCAACTGCGATGTGCTGACACATTATGTAATCATGGTTTGAGAAAGCATCAGCAAACGGAGCTTAGAACCCCCATACAAAATGAAACAATCTTTACCCAGTCTCTCTGAAGCATTACTTTTCAAAGTCTCTCTATAGTCTGTGTGTAAACATCCAAATGCTAGAATATGATTTGGCTTTGGGACGAGGGACAGAATGCTTTGATGACTTACGTCATGCTTGGAATACTAACCACTGACACTCTTGTCATATCAAGCAGCAGAAGTCCATTTCATAGCAAACTGCATTTCAAAAAATATAGCAGCATTTCAAGTCCACCACAGAACTCACCATCGATACTGTACAAAAAAATATCCTGAGCACAGTTGTAGAGCTCGTTTAATCCAAGAGAAATAAAAGTCAATTTCATAGGAGTCTTCCATTCAGAACACTCATATTTCCACTGAGCAGAAAACCCCCGGCTGAAATAGGATTCGGAAGGAATGCGTTCGGTGGGTTGAGGGTCAGGCTTGTCCTGTAATTTGTGAATGTACAGAAATGTGCGACCGCCGCAGCCACTAAAGATAGAAATCTTTGTCTTATGTCATCGTTTAACCTCAAACTATTTCTGATTGCTCCAGAGCCCCATTTTTCTAATGAAAAGCACCCCTCCAATGGCACACGTACACACGTCTGTAAATATCTCATGGGTTTATGGGGTTATTGGGGTTCATATTGAGAATTAACATTTCACATTTGTATCTCCTCACATATCTGAAAGTGTCTCCCCATCCATCAAAACCTGTTTGAAGTGACATCAGACATATGAAATATGATGGGTGGTGGGCATGGTGGGCATGGTGGGTATGGTGGGCATGGTGGAGTCAGGGTAGGTTTACAACTAACAGGCTTGTTGTGGGTTTCTCAGCGAATGGGGATGATATTCTAACTATTAGCTTTTACATTCTGCTTCATTATCAGCCAAACCATATGAAAATGGAGAGGAAGAAAACGTTGATAGTCTCTTTGCTATGTCATGATTTGGGGTGTTGGTTGGCCTCTGCAAGGCAGGCTTAACTAGGCTCATTTTAAACCAGGCCTCAAGTGGGAAGAAAAGGCAAATGCTCTTTCTTTTGAAAACCTTTAGTTCTTCACGACAGAGAGATAGCATGGCTGGAGGTGTATATGCCAGCGCACAGGTCATAGTAAGAGTTAATATGATTTTGAGAAGGAAACTTCTCATATTCATAAGGAATCTATTAATTTTGGTTGGAGCACTCTGTATCCATTCTTACTCTAACCCTCCAAACTCTTTCCATACTGGAGGCCTGTAGTGTTTAGACTGGGCCTATAGAGACTATAGCTGAAACCTCTGTGTTTTAAAAGTAGAGGGTAAAACGTCTAGTACGTGAGGTTGGCCTGGGGTATCAGATATCCTCCTGGAGTTCTGCATTCGGTTGAGCTGAACCCACTCGAATCATTAAAAATCGTTCAGGGGCACGATGGGCTCCGTCCTTAGTCTCTGTGCGGCTGAAACCGTAGAAACTGTCTGTTGAAACGTAGGAGTCTAAATAAGACCGGCGCCCGAAGCGCGCATTACCGCTGCGCAGGGTTTGTCGGTCGTGTGGTCGGATATTAATAATGAACAGAGGCAGGAGGACGACTGAAAAATCCCCGATGTATTTGTCCGACTCTAGTTGTTTCATTGTCTCAAAATAGCTGACAATGATAGGTGATACTTTTGAAGACATTAGGTCCTGAAAATGCGCCCTGCAGCTTCAGCTAACAGCATATATATTTTATGATAATTGCATTATTATAAGTTTACAACAGTTGGTTCAATAGTTACTCTCTAATTACTTAGATATAAACTCGGAAGATTTTAGGCATAGGAATTTATAATCAGAAGAACGATCTGTTTTAGACACATGTCCAGTGTTCTCCAAAAGGCACATGCCTTGATATTTGCGGTCATTCAGTGCGGTTGTAGCAATTAAGAATTTCACATTCTCTCCTCATAAAGAAACAGGCTTGCTGACAGCTCGCCTAGATGAGGTCTCACCCCACCATGGAGTCTGCACTCTACAGACAAGAGCCTAGCAAATACACGTATAGACTATGGCTGTGATAATTGTTATCAATACGTTTGGCGCCAATTCGTGTTGTTAAAATATGATTTCAAATGGCTTCCCTCCTAACATTCTCCGCAGGCGTGAAGAGTGTATAATCTTCTCATCCACTCTCCCCACAAGACTCTGGCTTTATCTGTCTGAACGACATCAGTATAATAAAGAAAATGAAGGGTAAATCTAAACCCACTCCCGTCCCTACCCTACCCACTCCCTTCCTATCTAAAATAAACAAAAGCACACGCACACACACACACTTTGCATATTCAGTAGAAATAGGGGGGAAATATATAAGGGTCTTTTTTTTCCCCCAGGACCGTCGACTAATGATTGTCAATCAGGTATAATTATATATCAAACACTTACCTAAATGAATAATCCCAATGGGAATTAACTTCAATAAGGCATTATAGACTTCGATAGCGCACCAATGCAATTTTGGGGAAAATTGAAGACAAACAAATAAGTACCCCACACGTAGGTAAGTTATAACATTTTACTTCAATGACTTTCAAGGCATTATACGATCCCATGATGTGTTTTATGTTATTTATTTCTGACAATAAGGTCTAATTCTGATGAGAGCGGTTTTTAATGGGTTTGTGCATCTCACCACAAAAAAATAACCCCAAGAATCAAATGCCTCTTGATTCAATAAACAAGTCATCCACAAATATTTGACATTTAAAACGTCCCCCCCCCCCCCCCCCCTCTTTTTTCCCCCACAATTAATATGTAGGCTAATCTATAACGAATGTGATTGTAGATAGCCTAAACTTCTTGATGATTTTCTGGGCCTTTACTTTTATATATTTACTAAATAACTGCTCTTCGATATATAGACGGGCTATCCAGTATGTCATGTATTTGTTTATTCAATAATGTATTGTGTGTTGGACAAAACAGCAAATATATAATAATAATAATAAATCATTTAAATTTGTTAGGCGCTATTGTCACACCCAAGACGTGATGTAATGTCTCCATACAACTGTGGAAAAAATGTATATAAATGATTTCCTAATCGAGGCTATATAAGAGTAAAACAGTGCATGGTACATTTATTCGTAACTTGTTAAGCACCTAAAAGGTGGCATTAAACGAATACAACATTGAGTGGTTTTTATTTGGCATTTTAAGCCTACTTCAATGCAGAAAAGAATGGAACGGGCGAGCAGAATTCCAGCACATGGGTCAATTGACTAAAAAACCTTTACGCTCGACACAGGTAGGCCTAATAATTGTCGTCTAGGACCCACGTTTTGTCGTCTTGGAGCAAGCTAGTATCTAGTATATATGTTGCTTTTTCAGATTTTCCCTGATGGTACAAATGCCGTTTCTCCCTCCATACCCCTTCTGTACTAAGGCAGGTCCATTTGGCAAAGACAAATGCGCCTACTAGCGTCTGTGGGCCCTCATTGCATGGGAACGAGTAAACGGGGTGTGCCGTTTCATGTGCAATACACTGACTAACCTATTAAATGATGGAATTCCAATTAATATTTGCCTGTGGTTAATGTATTTTGGCAAAATTGTAGTTGTTATGTAAGCCTACGGGGGCTTTAATTCGTTTTCATTTGGTCTGATCGAATCATGGTGATAACACAATTATATATAATTATAAATATTAACTACTATGCACCAATGCATATTACGTAAAATGTATAGGCCTATATTATTAATGTATACGCATCCTTAGCCTAATTTATTCTATATCCTTGGATATAGGAACAAATAACATATTAAAAAGAAAAGAAAAAAGAAAAATAACAAAAGCATATTGCTAAATATGTATTCACATATTTTGTGAGTAGGTCTCTAACGCAGCAGCACTACAGTTAATGTAATGTAGCCTAAGCCTATTGGGCCTACTGTCAATTACGTGATACTAAACAACAACAACATCATCCGGTAGATGCCTTTGGCTTTGACGTTCTCTGAAAACTTAAGGGTGAATTGCATATGGGACAATAATGGGAAAAATCATAACAAATTCACAACTCAGATTGATAAATAAACCATAGTCATGTCATTTGAAAGGTGCATGAACCCCTAAAATGATCAATAGCTCATTACAGTTGATTGACAATTCTGCATTCAGAAATAGCCTATTGCTTTTAGTAAAAACAAATAGGCTAAGGGTATAGGCCCATAATAAGATCGTATAGCTTGCATTATATGACTGGCCTATTTTCCCTACAGACGTTGATCTCTTCTGCAGTCACCAAATACATGTGTATGCTTTGAATGATTGTTTTATTTTCACTCTGTATGTAAGCGCACTGCGGTGATGTACTAATATAGGCAGAATGTATTATGTGATTCTATTTCTTCAAAAAGTGGTTGCCTATATTAATTTGCTGATGTCATATAAAGAAGGAAGAGGGATCAGTCATAACACGATTTATTTTTATTTTTTTAATCTTCAATTAACAAATAACTTTTTGGGGGAATAATAACTGGTTCACCATTCAGGTGAGAACAGTTGCTATAACTTTAAGTATAAATATAGTCTAACTGTGCAAATCATTATAACATCTAAGCACATAATGTAGAAAAGCACAAATACATAGTATAGTATTAATAATGTATCGTGTGTGTATGGCAGAATAAGCAGAGAGCGCTTTCACTTCGCCTATATTCCAAAGACTTTGATTGGTCTAATGAAAGCCCAACCCAGGCGACTCATTGGTGGAAGTTATCGCCACACTCGAAACACTAAACACTAAAATGACTTGAGTAAATAATATCACAGCACTCTTCACTCTCGCACCACCACTCACTCAAGCGCGTCTTTGTTACCTTCAACTGCGTTAACCACAGCAAAAGGACTACATTTATACAGATATTCAAGATTATTTCAACGTAGAGACAGAATAGTTTCAAGAAAATAGTTTTTGGATCTCGACTTACTTTTTAGTTTCATTAAGGATAACCGGTGGCAGGACATGTGATACGGATGAACAAAAAGCACTGAATATAAAGAAACTTCACATGAAACATCGGACTTCTGCGTCTTGTACTTCGCGTTGAGAACTGTGAATTGCTGAGTAGCCTCCATACTCTGTTATAGCTAGCCTACTTTGTTGAGTAGGCAACATCTTTCAGTGTGTGCGGTGAGGTCTGGCGAGATCCAAAAGCCCAATTCAATCGAAGGAGCTCATTCAGTCACCGAAGGTGAAACAAGATATTTGGAAAATTCTGCTATAAAGTTGAAGCAAGCAAGGAGCACTCGACTCGTCAGCTTCCGTGAATATTGCAAAAAATATTGGATTTCATAGTTTTCCTTTTCACTGGACGTTATTAATAATTGTATATGTTAGTGTTTATCGATCAGTCGATAGATTGTTATTAATGTTTCTCACTGTATAGATATTTATTTTGTAATATGAGGCCAAAATCTTATTGCGGATGGGCATCGTATTAAATGCTGAATAGTGCAGATAGAGTGTAAGCCTTATAGGCAACCAGAACAGAGCACTGTGGAAAAGAGGTCAGATCTAAGTTTGTGGTTTCGTGGTTTTGCTGTAGTCAGTGAGAAGCAGAAATCAACTCGATGTTTCTCATGCAGCTACATCCTGAGCAGATGATATAACACGCAAACATTAAACTTGATCGTGTCTGCAAGATAAAAAAAAGTATCTTCACTCACTGGACAGTTCAGGATTTATTGTGATAGATTAACCGGGGGAGCTGCGTGCGCTCAGCTCCATCATCGCGTAAACCGCTGGACTTGACCGAGACCAAAGGAACAAGTGTCAGAGAGCGGGAAAATACATATATTCTCCAAAAAAAGAGCCCCGAACACTCGTCAAAACCCCTCGAGAAGTGGTCTTGACCAAAGCTGTTGTGATGCATATTCCCGTAGACCCTAACACCACCAGACGGTTCACACCGCCCTCCACGTCGTTCCCCTGCAGCAAGATTGGAGACGGCAGCGGGACCATGGGCACCCCTGGACCACTGAGGACACGACCCGAGGCCAGGAATGTGGTGGACGTCCTGTCAGACCACGCTGGCGAGCTGGTCCGTACAGACAGCCCAAACTTCCTCTGCTCCGTGCTGCCCTCACACTGGAGGTGCAACAAGACACTCCCTGTGGCTTTCAAGGTAAGGTAAATTATGCATAATTACAAATGGGCACTTATGAACTAATGACCGACCTAATGATGTATTACTGTAGGCTACTGCAGAAAAAGCGTAAAATATTTTTTTTAAAGCTTTCTTGAGTAGGCTTCATTTCGCTAACAAGGCAGTTACTGACATTAGTATGTCTATTACAATTACTTTTACACAGAGCCCTTTTCTGTAATATAGGCCTAAATAATTGAATTAAATAAAGTTGTCAAAATTATAGTGGCCTGCCAAAGGGATAACTTGGCATAATTATCTTGTTTCTTTTTTGCATTGGACTTACTTGAATGTGAGATTTAGAAAAGTGGATTTTAATGAACTGCAATGACATACAATTAATCAACAATTAACCAACAATATAGGCCCTAATACAAATAATGATAATTTAATAACAATAATTCTAATGATAACATATATTATTATACCTGGTAAGCTAGTTATTTTTTAATTGCTATTTTGAAAGATTTTGCAATGCAGAAAAACATATTTAGGCCTATATTACGTAGCAATGAAATTATGCTACATTGAATGTTATCAATTATATTTATACACCAGGACGTGAATAGAATTTGTGGACTAAAAGTGTAATATTTAGAAAAATAGACAAGCCTATATCTATTTGATTTGAATCATATCCAAATGTTAAAAATGCTTGTTTAGATCGCATAGGCCTACTTATTTAATGAGGAGTATTTGCAAAAATTATTTGGGAGTGATTTGGATATAGGCCTATCAAATGTCAAAGTCATTTACATAGCTTTAAAATATTAGTGTTTGAATTGCAAGCTTGCTTCAAGAAAGCATCTTACCATGTAGTTGTAACCTAATAGCACAATAGGCCTATATATTTTGATCAAAATATTTGCTAACAATATCTAAATGGCACTTTTTGGAGGGGGGATTTTAAATCAGGTCTAATATTTATGTTTTATGGTGCGTTTTTTGATTCCACCGGATGCGGTTTGTTGCAGTCTGTATTTGGTTTAGCATGGTGACCCCGGTTGACCGCGTTGAGTTCTCACAGGTTGTTGCACTCGGTGATGTACCCGACGGGACTCTGGTCACTGTGATGGCGGGGAACGACGAGAACTTCTCTGCGGAGCTGAGGAACGCGTCTGCGGTGATGAAGAACCAGGTCGCCCGCTTCAACGACCTGCGGTTTGTGGGCAGAAGCGGACGAGGTGAGCAGAGGGAGTCACGCACTTATATCCTTAAACCATGAATAGTATTTGGCCTACTAAATGAAATCAATAACTAACATCGCATACAAAACACCTGCCTGCATGCGTCATAATTGCACTGATTTGCAAAACTTTAGCCTGAGTAGACCTACTTTTGGTAATCTATTTTTTAACAGATAAAATAAAAGTGTTAGGGAATGTGAGAATCAGATGAATTCATCTCCCGGGCCAATTATAGTTGCAAGACCGCACCAGCATTGCGCAGGTATAATTATGGGGATTATCAATGTTTATTGGAACAAAATCAAATCCAGAACACAATATGATTATTACATATTTTAAGATGTGTTTTGATCATTCTTTATCGACAAAGAGCAAAGCCCAATTTTAAATTATAGCCTAATGCTCAGCCAAGCATTGCCACAAGTTATTTTTATAGGACGAGTCCTAATTGACCATCACGCACGCCCCCTTCAACAGATGATCCGGATGGTAGTAGCATCATATATTCTACGAACATTGCACCAGTGTCCAAATAAACAAATCGCCTGGACCAGAATATTCAGTTCAAGGCTTGGCATTTCTAAAAGCCTGCCTGTTTACACTTCTAAAAACTAGTTCTCACATAGCTGACATTCCACCAGAACCTTCTCGTATCCCTCTCCTTCCTCCTGGCCCTAGCGCTCACATATTTCCCTTAAATGTTACACTTTAAATAGTTGCAGACTGATGAATGGAAAACGCTCTAGTCTCTGAATTAAACGTACCTTTCATTTCTGTAGTCAATTACCCCACCCCAGGATTCCTTTCCCCCCACCGTCTCTTTAACAAGAGATGCCTTTTTTATGAAAGCGCTGCTTCATAGCCTGGGTCGAAAAACGGACCATTGCACGATCTCCCTCTCTCCCCTTTCATGCAGATGGCAGAGCTCGAGGAAGCTCGTGCAAGAATCTGCCTTGTTGAACAATAAACTGTTGCTGTAAGCCTTTTGGACAATCTGGAATAGATTCTCTCAATAATTCAAATCATGCCCACATTTCAGCCCATCAAAGTGGTGGTCCCTTTAATTTACAAACTTAAAAGGGAGCCATATCAGGAGGCAATTTTAATTCAGCAAGCTGACTGTGGTGGTTATGAACAAAGTGTGTATGTTCCACAAAAATCTGTTTATTTCCACAATGAATTAACCAAGCCAGGAAACCCTCACACATGCTCTGGTTTGATGTTCCTCCTGAAACTCTGTGTTACTGATGCCCTTCCCTAACCAATGCCTTCTCTATTCTGTCTACCCTAGGAAAGAGCTTCACTCTGACCATCACAGTCTTCTCTGGTCCCCCTCAGGTGGCCACCTACCACCGTGCCATTAAAGTGACAGTGGATGGGCCCAGGGAACCCAGACGTGAGTACTTACAGGGTACATGAGAATATTTGTCTTGTCTTGTCAGAAGTCAAATGTACTGCTCTCATGAGCTGTGTGTAGAGGGATTCACAGAGAGAGAGAGAGAAAGAGAGCGAGAGAGAGAGAGGCTATTCTTGGCGTAGGGGGTGAGAGAAGGGGGTGCAACCATTGCAGACTAAAAGAGATACATGAGTCATATGCAGATGATACAAGAAAATGTAGCCGTGTGTGTTCATGAGTATGTGTGTGTACTGTCAGTGTATGTGGGCGGATCAACAACCGTTGACCAGCAATTGCAATCAATGGGAGACAATGTGGTGTGTTCGGAGGTGCAGCAGTGTGTGTGTGGTATTAGGGGGTGGCAAGGGGCACTGTCAGAGGAAACTGTAAAGTGTATTAAGGCATAACCGAGACCGCTAAGAGGAGCTGTGTCTCCAAGCCGCAAATACCAAACGCTTGTGGCCTCACCCTGCTGCCTTTGGTCAGAGGGTCGTACCTGGTTGACCACATAAGTGGATCGTTGACTTAACACTCTAAAGAGATGGTGAGCTGCCTGCTGTGAGCTGTGCCAGTGAGGTCCAATAGGCTAAAGTTGTTAGCTCCATCATTTGGGCAGTGATGCATATATTTGTGGTTTAATGTATGATCATGTGAAAGACTGTGGAGGATTGTGTTACAAGGATGAGTCAACCGCTACAGACTGCTTGTGTGTGTCTGCCCATGCTGGCTAGGAGCAGTCAGACCAGAGCATTGGGATTAATAGGGATTAATGATCACTCCTGTTGAGATATCATGTCCACTATGGTTATACTGTGCAGGTTTATAGTGGCTGCCGTGGATGGCTTGATTGCTATGCTCTGTTCTCATGTCTCTTAAGTGTTTTATTTGGGATAGGGTGGATTTAGCCCAGTCAAAACAGACCAACTGGCCAATGCAGGTAGGCAGGGGGTTCAGGGTGCTACATGGAGGGGGTATGGGGTTCCTAGCGAGGGGGCGAAGGGCAAGGAGGCGAAGGGAGAGGAGGCAAAGGGCGAGGGGGCGAAGGGCGAGGAGGCGAAGGGCGAGGAGGCGAAGGGCGAGGAGGCGAAGGGCAAGGAGGCGAAGGGAGAGGAGGCAAAGGGCGAGGGGGCGAAGGGCGAGGAGGCGAAGGACGAGGAGGCGAAGGGCGAGGAGGCGAAGGGCGAGGGGGCGAAGGGCGAGGAGGCGAAGGACGAGGAGGCGAAGGACGAGGAGGCGAAGGGCGGTGCACCGCCCCCCTGCGACGCTGGAGGCTATTTGAGGAGGTGTTGGAAATGGAGGAGAACAGTGTGGGAAATGGGAGGAATAGATCATAATATCCACTGTGTGTGTGTGTGTCTGCGCGTGCGTGTGCTTGTGCTTGTGCGTATGTGTGAAATGTGATAGAGTTGCTGGCTATGTCTATGTGTGTAGTAAATGACATTTTGTCTGTGTCTGCATGCACTGCTGAAGAAAAATAGGCACTCAAGCTGTGTGTCTGTGTGTGTTCCTGAATGCATGCACAAGTCAGTGTGTTGGCTTCCTGTAGTTGGAAATAACCCTGCACATACCGTAAAGCTGTCTCCTCTCTGTCTCTGTCTACATGTCATGTCTGCACTGAAGGCGTCAGTGTGGCCTCGCTTATTTAATATACACTCCGGTGGCCAGGCCCCATCCTGCTATAAAGAGACATTGTTTAATTTAAGGAAGGGGAATTTTGCTTTAAAAGAGTGGACTCTTAAATCGAGAACAGCACCACCACATTTGTACTAGATAATGAGAATCTTTATATTTTTTCCTCCTAAAGATTTGAGTATTTAAAAACACACAACACAGATTGCTTCCCGACGATATCCTCAGCTAAAGTACGCACTGCATGAGTTTAAGTGTACCATATGACTATCCCTCTATCCCATTGTGAGATGAGCGCCCCCACCTTGGTTGGCCTGCAAACGTTCACCTGTCAGCTGGCTGGCTGGCAGAGTGGAGTGGGCTGGGCTGCTCAGGGCTTTACTGTAGGGCCTGCATTTGCATGGCTGCCAGGAGAGAAGCTGGCAGAGCAGGAGGGAAGTGCTTTTTTAATGTTTAACCTGACGGACAGGACTGAAGCTCCCCTGCGGCAAAGATCTGCCAAACACATAGACCTCATCTCACTCACTGATGAAAAACACATTCACACGTATGCACTTCGTCCCAAACACTGCCCTTGTTGTACAATAGGCCTTAAAGCAAAATCGTACAACGTGAACCAGTCTCTTTGATTAGAGCTCACCACCCTGTGCTTTCTGAGAAGCAGCTTTGTGTACGTCAATGCTCTGCATCAGAGAGAGAGAGAGAGAGAGAAGACTGCATCAGAGAAAGAGAGAGAGAGAGAGAGAGAGAGAGAGAGAGAGAGAGAGAATCTACATGAGAGAAAGAAGACTGCATCAGAGGGAGAGAGAAGACTGCATCAGTGAGAGAGAGAGAGAGAGAGAGAGAGAGAGAGAGAGAGAGAGAGAGAGAGAGAGAGAGACTACATCAGAGAGAGAGAGAAGACTGCATCAAAGAGAGAGAGACGACTGCATCAGAGAGAGAGAGAGAAGACTACATCAAAGTGAGAGAAGACTGCATCAGAGAGAGAGAGAATACTGCATCAGAGAGAGCGAGAAGACTTGTGATAGAAAGAGAGCAAAAAGAGGAGATGACTGAAGTGTTGAGACCTGTCGCTGTCCCCCCACCCAACTCTCCCTCCCCTCTCCTCCCTGGGGATTTCAGCTGAATTCATCTCCTAACTGTATTTAGCGTCCATTGTCTCTGTCTCTGTGATGACATCACCAGTCACATATCCTCAGAGGGGGAGGGGCTGCTAGTATTTATCTCACCCAGAACGAATCCGTTCCTGAGAAAGATGAACTCACCAGATACAAGGCACACAGGGCTGGGCTGAGAACATACACGCCTGTGAAAAAACAGAGAAAAATGCCTGTTTGTTTGTAGCTCAACCCTCGGTGAAACTACTCCCCAACACTGTCAGTCATAGCAGGCCCTACTACTGCATATCCTGTCTTTGTGATACTATCACACTCTTTCCCACACTCAGTATTGTAGAACTTCTATGCTCTTAAAAAAGGGGTTCCAAAAGGGTTCTTTGGCTGTCCCCATATGAGAACCCTTTTAAGAACCCTTCTTGGTTGCAGGTAGAACCCTTTTGAGTTCCATGTAAAACCCTTTCTACAGAGGGTTCTACTGTACATGGAATCCAAAAGGGTTCTACCTAGAACCAAAAGGGTTCTCCTATGGGCACAGCCGAATAACTCTTTTGGGACCCCTTTTTCGAAGAGTGTACAGAATCCACATGAGCATTATTGTGTTTTGTTGCCTATATTTACTCTGTTGGGGTTCAGAAGGTTGGGGGAGGGGTGTGGAGAGGGGGCGGGGAGAGGGGGTTTGATTTGGATGTGGCACGCAGACTGTACAAAGTATGCAAATAGACAAACAATGACATTGGCTGTGTTATTTTTCTTCATGGCGCAATCTCTCCTCATAGTAAACAAAGAGAGGTGTGTGTTAATGTGTGTATGTGCACACAGCTGTTTGTGTGTGTGTGTGTGTGTGTGTGTGTGTGTGTGTGTGTGTGTGTGTGTGTGCACCTGCCAGGTGTGTCCATCCCTTAAGTCAGCAGCTCGGCCACGCCTATGCTCCACAAATCACATGAAAGGCTCGCCCTCGATGCCAATTGCTCTCTCGAAGGCCACTTTGATGTTGAAACGGAGACGGGTGTTTTTGAAAAAGCCTACAGCGTATCAGTGCCAAAAAAGAAAAAAGTGTCACGTCTGCCTGACGTGGGGTGCTTTCCTGTCTAACCACCTAGCCAGCCCAGCCATCTATCCTCACTTCAACTCCCTGATGCATAACCTGCAGACATGGAGACATAGCAGCAGAGCTGATGTCAAAGAGGAAGACTTCAGAGAAAAACACCTAATTAAAGATGTGATGTGGAATTGGACATGGGCCGTTAAAAGATATAAAGGACGCATATTTATGAGGCAAATCGTGAGATCTTATGGTTTCCCAAAAATGTCACTATGTTGTTTGGATGACCTGAGGCGACGGCGAGGGTTCTCTCTGGGCTCAGTCTCTCCGTCACACTTGGCTTCTGCGATTAGAAACTGAGCAAATATTGTCTGACTGATAAATCCCCTGGAATGCGGTCTGTAAGTTGAATACGTTTGATTGGTTTCAGAGGAAACTTATGTTCTGGGATAAACATTCACATTAGTCTGACTAGGTATAGGAGTGTAGCAAGAGGGATCTGTACTGCCATGTACACAGTGACTCTGCTATATCACTTCAGTCTGCTAGGGTCCTCAGTCATCCAGGTAGAGGTGAGGTGAGGTGAGGCCTGTAGAGCCATGGCATGATTAGGACCTTCATTAGTGGAGAGGTAGGGCTGAGAGGGCAGAGTTGATTACTCTTTGACCCTGGCTGCTGTGACCCATAGCCCCATCAGCACCCTGTACAACACCCTAAAGGGAAACACTAGGCCTCAGCTCCCCCCAAACCCTCCAGCTCCCCCCAAACCCTCCACCTCCCCCCAAACCGCTCACCTACCCCAAATTCCTCAACTACCCCAAACCCCTCATCTACCCCAAACCCCTCACCTACCCCAAACCTCTCAACCTACCCCAAACCTCTCAGTTACCATAAACCCCTCAGCTACCCAAACCCCTCAGCTATCCCCAAACCCCCAAACCCCTCAGCTATCCCCAAACCCCTCAACTCTCCCCAAACCCCTCAACTACCCATAAATCCTCAACTACCCCAAATCCCTCACCTACCCCAAACCTCTCAACCTACCCCAAACCTCTCAACCTACCCCAAACCCCTCAGCTACTCAAACCCCTCAACTACCCCAAACCCCTAACTACCCCAAACCCCTCAGCTACCCCCAAACCCCTAACTACCCCAAACCCCTCAGCTACCCACAAACTCCTAACTACCCCAAACCCCTCAGCTATCCCCAAACCCCTCAGCTATCCCCAAACCCTCAACTACCCCAAACCCCTCAACTACCCCAAACCCCTCAGCTATCCCCAAACCCCTCAGCTAGCCCCAAACACTAACTACCCCAAACCCCTCAGCTATCCCCAAACCCCTCAACTACCCCAAACCCCTCAACTACCCCAAACCCCTCACCTACCCCAAACCCCTCACCTACCCCAAACCTCTCAACCTACCCCAAACCTCTCAACCTACCCCAAACCTCTCAACCTACCCCAAACCCCACAACTACCCAAACCCCTCAGCTATCCCCAAACCACTCAGCTATCCCCAAACCCCTCAACTACCCCAAACCACTCAACTACCCCAACCTCCTAACTACCCCAAACCCATCAGCTACCCCCACACCCCTAACTACCCCAAACCCCTCAGCTACCCACAAACCCCTAACTACCCCAAACCCCTCAGCCATCCCCAAACCCCTCAGCTATCCCCAAACCCTCAACGACCCCAAACCCCTCAACTACCCCAAACCCCTCAGCTATCCCCAAACCCCTCAGCTACCCCCGAACCCTAACTACCCCAAACCCCTCAGCTATCCCCAAACCCCTCAACTACCGCAAACCCCTCACCTACCCCAAACCTTTCAACCTACCCCAAACCTCTGTTACCCAAAACCCCTCAACTCCCCAAACCCCTCAGCTATCCCCAAACCCCTCAGCTATCCCCAAACCCCTCAGCTACCCCCAAACCCCTCAACTATCCCCAAACCCCTCAGCTATCCCTAAACCCCTCAACTACCCCAAACCCCTAACTACCCCAAACCCCTCAGCTACCCCCAAATCCCTAACTACCCCAAACCCCTCAGCTATCCCCAAACCCCTCAGCTATCCCCAAACCCTCAACTACCCCAAACCCCTCAACTACCCCAAACCCCTCAGCTATCCCCAAACCCCTCAGCTAGCCCCAAACACTAACTACCCCAAACCCCTCAGCCATCCCCAAACCCCTCAACTACCCCAAACCCCTCAACTACCCCAAACCCCTCACCTACCCCAAACCTCTCAACCTACCCCAAACCTCTGTTACCCCAAACCCCTCAACTACCCAAACCCCTCAGCTATCCCCAAACCCCTCAACTACCCCAAACCCCTCACCTACCCCAAACCTCTCAACCTACCCCAAACCTCTGTTACCCCAAACCCCTCAACTACCCAAACCCCTCAGCTATCCCCAAACCCCTCAGCTATCCCCAAACCCCTCAACTACCCCAAACCCCCAGCTACCCCCAAACCCCTAACTACCCCAAACCCCTCAACCCCTCAACTACCCCAAACCCCTCAGCTACCCCAAACCCATCAGCTATCCCCAAACCCCTCAACTACCCCCAAACCCCTCAACTACCCCAAACCCATCAGCTATCCCCAAACCCCTCAACTACCCCCAAACCCCTAATTACCCCAAGCCCCTCAGCTTTCCCCAAACCTTTCAATTACCTCTAAACCCTTAACTACCCCAAACCCCTCAACTACCTCCAAACCCCTCAACTACCTCCAAACCCCTCAGCTATCCCCAACCCCCTCAGCTAGCCCCAAACACTAACTACCCCAAACCCCTCAGCCATCCCCAAACCCCTCAACTACCCAAAACCCCTCAACTACCCCAAACCCCTCACCTACCCCAAACCTCTCAACCTACCCCAAACCTCTGTTACCCCAAACCCCTCAACTACCCAAACCCCTCAGCTATCCCCAAACCCCTCAGCTATCCCCAAACCCCTCAACTACCCCAAACCCCCCAGCTACCCCCAAACCCCTAACTACCCCAAACCCCTCAACCCCTCAACTACCCCAAACCCCTAAGCTACCCCAAACCCATCAGCTATCCCCAAACCCCTCAACTACCCCCAAACCCCTCAACTACCCCAAACCCCTCAGCTACCCCCAAACTCCTAACTACCCCAAACCCCTAATTACCCCAAGCCCCTCAGCTTTCCCCAAACCTTTCAACTACCTCTAAACCCTTAACTACCCCAAACCCCTCAACTACCTCCAAACCCCTCAACTACCTCCAAACCCCTCAGCTATCCCCAACCCCCTCAGCTAGCCCCAAACACTAACTACCCCAAACCCCTCAGCCATCCCCAAACCCCTCAACTACCTCCAAACCCCTCAACTACCTCCAAACCCCTCAGCTATCCCCAAACCCCTCAGCTACCCAAACCCCTCAACTACCTCCAAACCCCTCAGCTATCCCCAAACCCCTCAACTACCCCAAACCGCTCAGCTATCCCCAAACCCCTCAGCTACCCAAACCCCTCAGCTACCCCCAAACCCCTCAACTACCCCAAACTCCTCAGCTACCCAAACCTCTCAGCTATCCCCAAACCCCTCAACTACCCCAAACCCCCCAACTACCCCAAAACTCCTAACTACCCCAAACCCCTCAGCTATCCCCAGACCCCTCAACTACCCCAAACCCCTCAGCTACCCACAAACCCCTCAACTACCCCAAACCTCTCAGCTACCCACAAACCCTCACCTACCCCAAACCCCTCAGCTACCACAAACCCCTCAACTACCTCCAAACCCCTCAGCTATCCCCAACCCCCTCAGCTAGCCCCAAACACTAACTACCCCAAACCCCTCAGCCATCCCCAAACCCCTCAACTACCCCAAACCCCTCAACTACCCCAAACCCCTCACCTACCCCAAACCTCTCAACCTACCCCAAACCTCTGTTACCCCAAACCCCTCAACTACCCAAACCCCTCAGCTATCCCCAAACCCCTCAGCTATCCCCAAACCCCTCAACTACCCCAAACCCCCCAGCTACCCCCAAACCCCTAACTACCCCAAACCCCTCAACCCCTCAACTACCCCAAACCCCTAAGCTACCCCAAACCCATCAGCTATCCCCAAACCCCTCAACTACCCCCAAACCCCTCAACTACCCCAAACCCCTCAGCTACCCCCAAACTCCTAACTACCCCAAACCCCTAATTACCCCAAGCCCCTCAGCTTTCCCCAAACCTTTCAACTACCTCTAAACCCTTAACTACCCCAAACCCCTCAACTACCTCCAAACCCCTCAACTACCTCCAAACCCCTCAGCTATCCCCAAACCCCTCAGCTACCCAAACCCCTCAACTACCTCCAAACCCCTCAGCTATCCCCAAACCCCTCAACTACCCCAAACCGCTCAGCTATCCCCAAACCCCTCAGCTACCCAAACCCCTCAGCTACCCCCAAACCCCTCAACTACCCCAAACTCCTCAGCTACCCAAACCTCTCAGCTATCCCCAAACCCCTCAACTACCCCAAACCCCCCAACTACCCCAAAACTCCTAACTACCCCAAACCCCTCAGCTATCCCCAGACCCCTCAACTACCTCAAACCCCTCAGCTACCCCCAAAACCCCTCAGCTACCCACAAACCCCTCAACTACCCCAAACCCCTCAGCTACCCACAAACCCCTCAACTACCCCAAACCTCTCAGCTACCCACAAACCCCTCAACTACCCCAAACCCCTCAGCTACCCCCAAACTCCTCTATACACACAAACACACATCGAGAGAGAAAAACAGACAGACAGAAATAGGCACACACACTACACTCTTAGAAAAAGCGTTTCAAAAGGGTTCTTCGGCGGTCCCATAGGATAACTGTTTTTGGTTCCAGGTAGAACCCTTTTTGGTTCCAGGTAGAACCCTTTTTGGTTCCAGGGAGAACCCTTTTGGGTTCCATGTAGAACACGCTGTAGAAAGTGGAACCAAACTTGGGACCAAAAGGTTTCTACCTGCAACCAAAAAGGGTTCTTCAAAGCGATCTTCTGTGGGGACAGCCGAAGAACCCTACAAGGTTCTAGATAGCACAAATTTTTCTAAGAATGAACTGTAGATAATGCCACTTAAGCCCAAGCACTGCAAATGAGCCTAAATACCTCAGACAAGGTATTTAGACAGAGAGGGAGAGAGAAAGAGCTAAACTATTCAGTTAGCCCATCACTTTTTCTTCTCATCACGGTTTACTGTGTCTCTGTTTGCTGTTCTGAAACTCCTTGTGACATGAATGCAGAAGTTTCTATCAAGGAGGAAAAAAGGACGAGCATAGCATTGTCTACTGCTTTGTTGTGCCCCCTTTCTACTCCTCAGGTTAGTCATATAGGCTCAAGTCTGCTCCTGTCTGGTTGGACAAACACACACACACATGCATGGGGTGGAGGGGGGTGGGGGATAGAATGCGCTCAACAACATTTGAACTTTGTATTCGCTGATGTCATACGCAGCAAGTGGACACACAAACAATTACAGAATTCTATAAAGAGACCTCAGCAAGTGCTTTTAATTCTCCCTGATGATGGAAGTGAGGCTGCCAGGGGACTTTTTCTCAGAAACACAGAAAAGCCAATTTCATACCCAAACTCAGCTCCCCTTCTTCCCCCAAACTCACAGCCCAAACGTCTTTCCTGTTTACCTACCAGTGGAGAGAAGTATAAGCCCACTCTATGTACTGCTTCTTCCTTATTTACTCTCACCCATACAAGAGGGAGCCATTACCACCTTTAAGACCTCATTTAATAAAGGTTCAGATCTCCATTTAGAAAAATAAATGTCCCATGAGTTTTACTCCCTTACTGCATTATGACAATAAACCATTTTTCTATGGCGAGGGGTGTTTGGGAGGGGGTGGATAGTGGGAAGAAGTATCTGTGGCTTACTGGAAAACTATGGGGTTGACATGTTTATTTTTCTGGGACTTCATATTAAGGAACAGGCAGAAAATAATAGGTGTTTGGAGATGTAATGTTGGTTCCAGAGCTGGAGGACTGAGTAACCCCATGGGCAAACATGGAGGAGAGAAGCTTCTTCAACCTGTGGTTCAAACATCAGTTTTCAGTAACCACTGAATTTGAATGTCTGGTCTGTACTATGAGAATGTGACCAGGGCTTCTTCCTGTGGCACTCTGCTGACCTTGATCATATTCAAGATTGAAGTGTACAACATCATTTCTATTTGTATTTATTAGGGATCCCCATGCTGCCAAGGCAGCAGCTACTCTTCCTGGGGTCCAAAACCATTAAGACACTTACATATTGCAACAATAAAAATATATATTCTTGTACACATTCAGCGCTACCAGTCCCCTGTTTAAATGCTGTTTATGGACAGACCTTGGAACCCCATCACTGGAAACTGACATAAATTTACACAGCAACCTCCTCATACACACACTTACCCACAAGAACACACACACTTTTACTTTTCCAGTTCTAATTTTGCCAGTCTGGCTAAACCTGTCTGGATGAGTCTGAATCAAGAATGCAGACATCTTCCACCCTCCCCCCTAATCACACACACACACACACACACACACACACACACACACACACACACACACACACACACACACACACACACACACACACACACACACACACACACACACACACACACACACACACACACACACACAAATACAGAGGAAAAGTTACACCTGCCCATTGACACAGCCGGAGTCTTTCTTCCTGTCAGTTGTTACTCTGAGCGGTGTGCGTGCAACCCGTGTGTGTGTGTGTGTGTGTGTGTGTGTGTGTGTGCCAAAATGGCCTTTGCATGCTCGTAGCTATACGTGCGTAGGTGTTTGTGTTTAAGTTTATGCGCACCGAGGTGTGAAACCTTTGGCACGTCTGCTAGCGTTGCGTTGACACGTGACAACGATGGTTGCTTTCCTTTCCAACAGATCTGCGAGGACACCTCACTGCTTAGCACACCCTGGCTACCCCTGTACACACAGCCTTGCAACCCCTACAACCTCTCACCAGAGCTAAAACAACACTCTCAGAGCAGCTTGTTTCTTTAATATGATCTGTCACTGGGGTGAAAAAGGGCCCTCTCTGTTCAGCAGGCTGAGTCTGCAGCATGGGAAGGGTTGTGCTCAGGCAACCATCCAAAGAGGTGCTGAAAAACAACCTCCTTCACCCTGTACTCTCCTCACCCACTCCCTCACCCTCTCCTCACCCCCTCCCTCACCCTCTCCTCACACCCTCCCTCACCAACCTTTACTGCCTCCTTCCTACTAACACACATCACCCCTCCCCTCCACCAGAGGAAATACATACATAGTATGGTGGAACAACAGATTGCTCAGTGCTACGGGCCTCTCTGTATTGTTAGTGGATGTGGGTGGGCCTGCACCCCTCCACTCATACTGCCTGCCCTGACCTGCCCCAGGCATAGCCCCTATTCCTTTCTAATCACACACACACACACACAAACACACACACACACACACACACACACACACACACACACACACACACACACACACACACACACACACACACACATCTAACTACACTCCTGCTACGCAGCCTTATCCCTTCATCAAGACAGGAAGGCTGGATCTGTGCTCACACACACAGTCTCACATTTTCTCCCCTGCTGTGAGTGGGTTTTCAGCCCTGCTGTAGACAGGGGGATTTCAGGCTGAGTATAGTCCCCAGGGGAAGCCTAGCTAACATCTGCCTCTGAGACAGACAGACATGCATGCATGCATACAGACAGGCAGCAGTAACAGGCTGGGGAGAGAGCCAGGCTTAGCTAAACCTCCCCTGATAGATTGGTGTAGGCTGTGGAAATCCCACCGGTACATTACCTATCAAAATATTACAGAGAGAAATAAAAAAGCACAGGCATCATCAAGCAGCAGTGGCCCACATTCAGGTTAAAAAAAAACATGAGGGCAGTGTACTAGTCACAGCCACGTAAGTATTATGGAATACTAAAGGTAGTCCGTCTCATGGTGATAGTTTACAGTGAAATACTGCATCCATTCAGTTCATGACATGGACATCAATATATAACAAGATACATTCATTGCATTGAAAGAGTTCATTGCTTGTGTGGTGTTTCTGTGTGTCTGTGTGTTTTTGAGACTAATTTAGAGCCAGACTATAAACAGACTAAACACAAACACTATTCAATAATAAAACCCACATCCTTCTGGGTCAGCCTCAAACTGATCTATGATTGGACAGCCTCTAAAGCCCAACTCTGTCATTGGTTGCATTGCTGTGGCAGTGTAATCGCTAATGCCTCAGGCATCTTGATGGTACCAGTGATAGTGAAAGGGGAAGTAAGAGAGGGTAGAGGAAAGGGGGAGGCAAAATAGTCCAGATAGGAGGAAGAGGAAGACAGGTGTGCAACGCTTCGCTCAACAGATGTTGAAACGTATTCGAGCTCCAATACAAAGCGGAAGTTTGCTAGCAACCCAACCAACGCCACTACAACAAACTCTCAACTGTCGTTCTCAAGCAGGTTGACGTTTCTGACTGACGAAGAAACAGTTAAGAGAGCTTATAGTTCAGGATAGAAACAGTCAGAGAGTTTACAGTTCAGTATAGAAAGTATAGGGCCTATTGCCTTGAAATATTCCTCCCTAATACACACACTCACACACACGTCCCTCAACACACTCAACAGCAGCATGTTAGTCGAATGTGTTGTTTTTGTCAAGCTGTGAATCAGACAGGGAGAGGCTGGTATCAACATGTCCTAATAATAGAGCTAAACGAACCCAGAACTCTGCACTACAGCTATTGGTGCAGGACTGACACATAATGCCTCTCACTTACTATGTACACCTATTATGTATACAGGCAGAGTGCACAGTCCTTATAGACGTGTTATAGTTTTCAGTCTGATACAGGCACTCAACCAATTCTAGTCTGTTATCAAGGGCCTACCAAGTCCATTTATACGATGAATACAAATATTTACACTTCAAATATATTTAGCACAGATCTGGGTCCGGGCCAAGGCACGTATTGCCCTTTGCAGTCCAGATAGAGTTTCACTTTGCCCCTGAAAGCACGCCCAGCCCTTTACTAAAAAGAGCTTGTGTTTAACGTGTCTCTCATTGGAAGGGAACATATGTTTCTTTCTTTCAATGTTAGAAAAAAAGCAGCGGCACAGGGGTGAGGGAGGAAAGGGGCCATATCGGGTGATCATTCAGCTGGACCCGTCAGCGTTTAGGAGCTGTCATTAGCACCCTCTGAGCAAACACTGTCTCTGTGTTCCACTGATATGGGCTTTAGGGGGTTAGGGTGGGACTCGCTGAGATTGGCACGTCTGGTCTGAAGGGGTTGGTCAGCTCTTGGTAAGAGTTGCCCGTTGGCACAGGTCTACGTTCCATAAGTACTAACCTTAATCATTCTGCTCCTTGTGGCTCAATGTCATTTTGTAGGCGATCAGGGTTGATCATTTTGCTCTTCAGTGTTTCAATTCAAAGGGACCAGTAACAGGGTCAGTTTCCCACACGGATGTATCTTATCTGTTACACTTGAACCTATCTACATGTTCTGAAGAGCACACAAAACATGGGGGGCATCAAGGCCCTCTGTCTTCAGTTAATCTGCTGATAAATGGTATTGTATTGGCCAAAGAAAACAGAAACGGTGGGTGGGAAAAGCACAGCCATTATTCCTACAGAGATTTTCAGTGAAATGGATTTTCAGTACATCATTAATACCAGACATTTTATATCAACCTTTTTATTTGGTCCTCACAGTCCTTATAATGCTGTAAGATGATGCAACAGCCATCTAGAGAGGAAGCTAGTAAATCTACAGCTTCTGGCATCCATTTTACCTCTTCCATGTATTGAGCGCTGGTGTTTGAACCACATCATCCCTGCCTCCCCGTTGGCCTCCATCTCCCAGCTCTATCTTGTGGTTATGATATCATAGAGAAACAACTGGGCATTCTTTCCTAAGTGCACCCTGACACATAAAATATTCATCCACCACAGAATCCCCTCCGAAATGGGTCCGTGGTGCACA
>NC_092165.1:46025723-46103223 GCF_045791955.1 Oncorhynchus clarkii lewisi
CACAGCAGGGGTCTCCACACCACCAGATTAGAGTCTAGAGGAGAGAAGGGCTTTAAATCTTCATCCTGAGGTCTCCCCCTCACAGCCTGGAGACGAGCCATATAGGTCAATTAGCTCCACTCAGAGCCTGTGGTGGGGAGCCTAAGCAGTGGCCAGAGCCCCCCTCACCCTAACTGACTCGGAGCCAAGAGAGAGATATTAGACAACAGGGTTCCAGGGCAGCAGCCTGAGGGGAGGTCAAGATCTTGGTGGCCAGAAATTTTGCCTTAGCCTAGGCTCTAGTCTATCTCTATGGGGAGGAGACGCTGTCTTTGCTCTAAGTGGAAGTATGCACATCACACTCAGCTCTGAGCAGCTTCCCCACTGAGATGCTATGATACATGCGAAGGAGTGGCCCAAAGGATCCTCAAATAGCCTCCATTTAAGCAGTCTCTAGCCAGTAGTTTTGTACCTTTTAATCATACATCTATCTATCTCTTATTCAGTCTGCAACTCTCTGCAGTGTCTCCTCATTATTTTAACTAATTTATTACAGTACACCAACACAAGGCGATCACAAAAACAGAGAATTCTGTCTCTTCTACAACAATAGGGAGTAAGTAACTACCCTAGGATGAAGAGCCGAGGTCAATACTGCTGGTAGAAAAGTCCTATTTCTAAATGGCCTCTCAGAGTTTGGAGGCGAAGTGGTAGAGTGCCTGTGGGTGCTTGACCCGCTCTCTCACCCAGATCTACTTATAACCTCTGCCAATCAGCTTGACCTTCCGGAGGAGAAGCGATGAGAGGGTATGAGTGTGGAGGAAGCTACTGTATTGACTCCCAGAGCCGTAGGCTTCAGGGATGTTAGTGGAGCAGGAACAGACATACCACAGAAGAGTCCTTCCTCCTAAATAAAAGGCACCAGCACCACCCTATCCCCCCTACTCCCAGTCATCCTGCACACACACTACCCATCAGTCAATATGGATGCAGTACATATCTCATTAATTTGGTCCAGGATGGTTTGTGTGACGTTGCATGAACATATTCAAATGAATCATGTGTCAAAGTGTCAAATCCTGGAATAAATGGTGTAGAGAAATGAAGCAGTGGAGAAGAGGATAGGCGCCACCAGCCATTACACAGGTAGAGAGTGTAGTAGAGAGATGATTGAGAGGGTGGGAGGGAGAGAAAGAGAAGGAGAGAAGGAGAGTGAGTGAGAAAGGGAGAGGGAGAGAGCAGGTGTTGATTGGAGAAGGGCTGGGCGGTGTGTGCCAGGCAGGCCAGCGGTACCTGTTGTCACAGTGTGTGCCAAAGTGTGAAGCTCATCCCAGCGGAAAGCTCCAGATGTGTGAAGTGATTATAGGGAAGACAAGGGGAGAGGGACAGAGAGAGAGATGGCTGCAGAGATGAATTTGGCTTTAGGAAGAGAGGGGAATACAGAGCATTTTGAAAATATTCACACCCCTTGATTTTTCCACATTTGAATTTCAAATGGATTACGCTTAGATTTCGTGTCACTGGCCTACACGCGTCAAAGTGGAATTATGTTTTTAGAAATATTTACAAATTAATAAAAAATGTATAGCTGAAATGTCTTTAGTCAATAATTATTCAAACCCTTTGTTATGGCAATCCTAAATATGTTCAGGAAAAAAACAATTGCTCAACAAACCACTTACACTAACATATACAAAAGTATGTGGACACCCCTTCAAATTAGTGAATTTGGCTATTTCAGCCACACCCTTTGCTGACAGGTGTATAAAATCAAGCACCCAGTCATGCAATCTCCATAGACAAACATTGGCAGTAGAATGGCCTTACTGAAGAGCTCAGTGACATTCAACGTGGCACGGTCATAGGAAGCCACCTTTTCAACAAGTTAGTTTGTCAAATTTCTTCCCTGCTAGAGCTGACCCGGTCAACTGTAAGTGCTGTTATTGTGAAGTGGAAATGTCTAGGAGCAACAACGGCTCAGCTCTGAAGTGGTAGGCCACACTGCTCACAGAACGGGACCGCCGAGTGCTGAAGCACGTAGCACGTAAAAATGGTCTGTCTTCGGTTGCAACACTCATTACTGAGTTCCAAACTGCCTCTGGAAGCAACGTCAGCACAATAACTGATCGTCGGGAGCTTCATGAAATGGCCGAGCGGTTGCACGCAAGCCTAAGAACATCATGTGCATTGCCAAGCGTCGGCTTGAGTGGTGTAAAGCTCGCCGCCATTGGACTCTAGAGCAATGGAAACACGTTCTCTGAAGTGATGAATCATGCTTCACTATCTGGCAGTTCGACAGATGAGTCTGGGTTTGGCGGATGCTAGGAGAATGCTACCTGCCCCAATGCATAGCGCCAACTGTGAAGTTCAGTGGAGGAGGAATAATGGTCTGGGGCAATTCTTCATAGTTCGTGCTAGGCCTCTTAGTTCCATTGAAGAGAAATCTTTATGCTACAGCATACAATGGCATTCTAGCCAATTCAGTGCTTCCAACATTGCGGCAACAGTTTGGGGAAGGCCCTTTCCTGTTTCAGCACAAAGCGAGGTCCATACAGAAATGGTTTGTCGAGATCGGTGAGGAAGACCTTGACTGGCCTCCACAGAGCCCTGAACCCCATCAAACACATTTGGGATGAATTGGAATGCTGACTGCGAGCCAGGCCTAATTGCCCAACATCAGTGCACAACCTCACCAATACTCGTGGCTGAATGGAAGCAAGACCCTGCAGCAATGTTCCAACATCTAGTGGAAAGCCTTCCCAGAAGAGTGGAGGTTGTTATAGCAGCAAAGGGATGACCAACTCCATATTAACAATGAGCAGGTGTCTACATACTTTTGGTCATGTGGTGTAAGTTGTATTGCCTACAACTGTGTGAAATAATAGTGTTTAACATGATTTTTGAATGACTACATCATCTCTGTGCCCCACACATACAGATAATTGTAAGGTCCCTCAGTCGAGCAGTGAATTTAAAACACAGATTCAACAACAAAAAGACCAGGGGGGTTTTCCAATGCCTTGCAAAAAAGGGAACCTACTGGTAGATGGGTAAAAATGTAAAAAGCCATTGAATATCCCTTTGAGCATGGTGAAGTTAATAAGCTAATAAGTTAATAAGCACTAGAGGACTATGATTATGATTATGACTAGCACTATCATTTTTCAACGCCGATACCAATTATTGGAGGACCAAAAAAAGCCGATACCGATTCATCTGCTAATTTAATTTTTTTGTTTTTTGTAATAATGACAATTACAACAATACTGAATTGAACACTTATTTTAACTTAATATAATACAAAAATAAAATAAATTTAGCCTCAAATAAATAATGAAACATGTTCAATTTGGTTTAAATAATGCAAAAACAAAGTGTTGGAGAAGAAAGTAAAAGTGCAATATGTGCCATGTAAAAAAGCTAACGTTTAAGTTCCTTGCTCAGAACATGAGAACATATGAAAGCTGGTGGTTCCTTTTAACATGAGTCTTCAATATTCCCAGTTAAGAAGTTTTAGGTTGAGGTTGTTATAGGAATTATAGGACTATTTCTCTCTATACGATTTGTATTTCACATACCTTTGACTATTGGATGTTCTTATAGACACTTTAGTATTGCCAGTGTAACAGTATAGCTTCCGTCCCTCTCCTCGCCCCTACCTGGGCTCGAACCAGGAACACATCAACAACAGCCACCCTCGAAGCAGTGTTACCCATGCAGAGCAAGGGGAACAACCACTCCAAGTCTCAGAGCGAGTGACGTTTGAAACGCTATTAGCGCACACCCCGCTAACTAGCTAGCCATTTCACATCGGTTACACAGGCCTAATCTCGGGAGTTGATAGGCTTGAAGTCATAAACAGCGCAATGCTTGAAGCACAGCAAAGAGCTGCCGGCAAAACGCACGAAAGTGCTGTTTGAATGAATGCTTACGAGCCTGCTGCTGCCTACCACCGCTCAGTCAGACTGCTCTATCAAATCATAGACTTAATTATAACATAATAACACACAGAAACACGAGCCATAGGTCATTAATATGGTCGAATGGGTGGCAACTATCAATGTAACACGTTGTCATCCCTACTACCTCTGATCTGGCGGACTCACAAAACACAAATACTGTGTTTGTAAATAATGCATCAGTGTTGGAGCGTGCCCGTCTGGTATCTTTACTTTTAATCAAGTATGACATTTGATACTTTTTCCACCACTGGGTGACATCCCTAAGTCTAAATATTCCTGTTACATTACACAACCTTCAATGTTACGTCATAATTACGTAAAATTCTGGCAAATTAGTTCGCAACGGCTCTGCGTGCAATGAACGCAAGAGAAGTGACAATTTCATCTGGTTAATATTGCCTGCTAACCTGGATTTCTTTTAGCTAAATATGCAGGTTTAAAAATATATACTTCTGTGTATTGATTTTAAGAAATGCATTGATGTTTTGGTTAGGTAAAGTCGTGAAATGATTGTGCTTTTGTTAAATCATCCCCAGTTTGGCAAAGTTGGCTGTCTTTGTTAAATAGTCTTCACAGTTCGCAATGAGTCATGTTAGCAGGCAATATTAACTAAATATGCAGGTTTAAAAATATATACTTGTGTGTTGATTTTAAGAAAGGCATTGATGTTTATGGTTAGGTACACGTTGGAGCAACGACAGTCCTTTTTGGGGAATAAGCACCGCATCGATTATATGCAACGCAGGACACGCTAGATAAACTAGTAATATCATCAACCATGTGTAGTTAACTAGTGATTATGATTGATTGCTTGTTTTTTATAAGTTAAGTTTAATGCTAGCTAGCAACTTACCTTGGCTTCTTACTGCATTCACGGAACAGGCAGTCTCCTCGTGGAGTGCAATGTAATCAGGTGGTTAGAGCGTTGGACTAGGTAACTAAGGTTGCAAGATTGAATCCCTGAGCTGACAAGGTAAAAATCTGTCATTCTGCCCCTGAACAAGGCAGTTAACCCACCATTCCTAGGCCGTCATTGAAAATAAGAATGTGTTCTTAACTGACTTGCCTAGTTAAATAAAAGGTGTCCAAAAATACCGATTTCCGATTGTTATGAAAACTTGAAATCGGCCCTAATTAATCAGCCATTCCGATTAATCGGTCAACCTCTAATAAGTACACTTTGGATGGTTTATCAATACACCCAGTCACTACAAAGATACATGCGTCCTTCCTAACTCAGTTGCTGGAGAGAAAGGAAACCACTCAGGGATTTCACCATTAGTCCA
Source organism: Oncorhynchus clarkii lewisi (assembly GCF_045791955.1). Taxonomy (NCBI): domain Eukaryota; kingdom Metazoa; phylum Chordata; class Actinopteri; order Salmoniformes; family Salmonidae; genus Oncorhynchus; species Oncorhynchus clarkii. Next base: position 46,030,951 of record NC_092165.1, read on the forward strand.
ATGGTGACTTTAAAACAGTAAAAGAGTTGTAATGGTTGTGATAGGAGAAAACTGAGGATGGATCAACAGCATTGTACTTATTCCACAATACTAACCTAAATGTCAGAGTGAAAATAATGAAGCCTGTAGAGAATAAAAATATTCCAAAACATGAATCCTGTTTCCAATAAGGCACTAAAGTAAAACTGCTAAGGAGCCTTTCGGACCTACATTTGGCGCTCCGGTATCGCTTGCCGTTCGGAAGCAGAGAGAACAGTTTGGGTGGCTGGAGCCTTTGACAATTTTTGGGGCCTTCCCATGACACTGCCTAGTACAGAGGTCCTGGATGTCAGGAAGCTTGGCCCCAGTGATGTACTGGGCCGTACGCACTACCCTCTATAGCGCCCTACGGTCGGTGCTGAGCAGATGCTATACCAGGTGGTGATGCAACCGATCAGGATGCTCTTGATGGTGCAGCTGTAGAACTTTGAGGATCTGGGGAACCATGCCAAATCTTTTCAGTCTCCTGAGGGGGAATAGGCATTGTCATGCCCTCTTCACGAATGTGTTGGTGTGTTTGGACCATGATAGTTTGTTGGTGGTGCGGACACCAAGCTCTCGATCCACTCTACTACTGCCCCGTTTATGTGAATGGGTGAATGTTCGGCCCTCCTTTTCCTGCAGTCCAAAATCAGCTCCTTTGTCTTGCTCAGGTTGAGGGAGAGGTTGTTGTCATGGCACCACACTGCTAGTTCTCTGACCTCCTCCCTATAGGCTGTCTCATCATTGTCGGTGATCAAGCCTACCACCGTTGTGTCGTCAGCAAACTTAATGGTGGTGTTGGAGTCGTGCTTGGCCACGCAGTCATGGGTGAACAGGGATTACAGGAGGGGACTAAGCACGCACCTCTGAGGGGCCCCCGTGTTTATGCATCAGCATGGCATATGTGTTGAGGCCTACCCTTACCACTTGGGGGTGGCCCGTCAGGAAGTCCCGGATCCAGTTGCATAGAGAGGTGTTCAGTCCCAGGGTCCTTAGATTAGTTATAAGCTTTGTGGGCACTATGGTGTTGAACGCTGATCTGTAGTGAATGAACAGTATTTTCACATAGGTGTTTTTGTCCAGGTGGGAGAGGGCATTGTGTGGAGTGCGATTGAGATTGCATAATATGTGGATCTGTTGGGGCGGTATATGAATTGCAGTGGGTCTAGGGTTTCTGGGATGATGGTGTTGATGTGAGCCATGACCGACCTTTCAAAGCACTTCATGGCTTTTACGCAATTGTGAGAAGTAACCCTTTAACACAGGGGTGTCAAAGTCAAATGGACGGAGGGCCAAATAAAAAAATCAGCTACAAGACGAGGGCCGGACTGTTCGAATGTTCATTGAAAAATTTTTAAATGACGCATATAGTCTAGTGAACCTAATTGAACCTACTGAAAACCTAACAAATATATTACAATATGATCAGATAAATAAAGCAATATTTTCTTATGGCTCTGTCAGTAATCTTTAATTTTCAACAGACACAAAAGACAAATTTCCTTTATATAAATATCCCCATAACATGAACATTAAATGAAAGAAACCGGTATTCAAGGCACCATCAGTAGACTATATTTTCTATTTTAGCAAAAGTGGGCTAAATTTACTTCAAAGAAAAAACAATAATAGCAATTTTCTATCATCCACTCAACTGAAATATTTTTAAAATATAATTGGATTGAAATACAAAAAAATAAAGTGCAAAAATCTATTAATCAAAAACAACACTTTGTTTAAGGAGAAGTAACATGCAGTGAAAACAAATATTAAATTTTAACTTTTAAACTTGAACTGAGTAAAAACTCTAAATATGTGATTGCACAGTAATGTTCACTTGTTTGAGGTTGAGGGTGATACTTGGTGGTGTCCCATCTTTTCCACAAGTTCATCAATGTTCGGGGTAAGGCTCTGAGCTGAAGAAATCCTCAGAATTGAGTGGAGGTGTTCAGCAGTAAGTCGACTTCTGTGTGATGTTTTGTTCAGGTTCATCAAAGAAAACAGTTGTTCACACAGGTATGTGCTGCCAAACATAGACAACGTTTGAGCAGCCTGGATGCGCAGCTGGGGCATTGTGCCGGGGAGGAAACGGGCGAACTCCGCAGCACCCACTGCCGCATATTTTGCCCTCAGTGCATCATTGCATTGGAGGTCAATCAACTCCATTTGGAGGTTTGGTGGTGAGCTTTCCACGTCAACAGCAAATGGGTTACCGAGCAGTTCCAACCTGCTTTTTTGTGCTTCAAAGTCAGCAAATCGGCGTCGAAAGTCAGCGGCAAGCATACCTATTTTATCAGCCAACTGTGTGCTCGGGAACGCACTGGTAGAGAGCTTCTCTTTCATGGTCTGGCAGCTGGGAAAGTGGCTCAAATTTTCTTTCCGCATCTGCGTCTCCCACAGAGTCAGTTTGGTTTTAAATGCCTTCACTGTACTGTACATATCAGAGATGACACGATCCCGACCCTGCAGCTGCAAGTTTATTGCATTCAGATGACTCGTAATGTCACACAGAAAAGCCATTTCACACAGAAACATTTCGTCTCGGAGTTGTGTTGTGTCTTTCCCTTTGCTGTCCAAGAACAGACAAATCTCCTCACGAAGCTCGAAACATCTTTGAAGCACCTTTCCCTGGCTTAGCCATCGCACCTCTGTGTGATAAGGCAAATCACCATGCTCCGTTTCTAACTCCGTCAGAAATGCCTTGAACTGGCGGTGATTCAAACCTTTGGCTCTGATAAAGTTAACTGTGCGCGTGATGATGCTCATTACATGCTCCATTTTCAAGGCTTTACCGCACAACGCTTCCTGGTGTATGATACAATGATAAGCTGTCAGCTCACCTGTCGCGTTTTCCTCTTGCATCTTTTCCCGTATCTTCGCCACCAGTCCGCTCCTGTGTCCACACATCGCAGGTGCTCCGTCGGTTGTCAAACCCACGAGTTTTTCCCAAGGCAGCTCCATCTCATTTACACATCTTGACACCTCTTCATACAAATCATGCCCCGTAGTTGTGCCATGCATAGGACGTAAAGCCAAAAACTCCTCTGTCACGCTTAGGTTGGAGTCCACTCCGCGGATGAAAATTGACAACTGGGCAATGTCAGAAATGTCGGTGCTCTCATCCACAGCCAAGGAATATGCAATAAAATCTTTTCCCTTTTTCACAAGCTGCTCTTTTAGATTGATGGACAACTGGTCTACTCTCTCGGCAATGGTGTTTCTGCTCAGACTCACATTTAAAAAGAGTTGCCTTTTTTCTGGGCAAACTTCGTCACAAACTTTAATCATGCAGTTTTTGATGAAATCCCCCTCCGTAAATGGCCGGGCTGATTTAGCGATCTCTTCTGCCAAAATAAAACTGGCCTTGACAGCAGCCTGGCCTTGTGATTTGGCTTTTTTGAACAGAGCCTGTCGAGATTTGAGGCCTCGTTTTAATTCCTCTGCCTTTTGTAGCCTTTGTTCCATGTCCATATTCTTGTTTTTGTCCGCGTGTTTCGTTTCATAATGTCGTCTCAGATTATACTCTTTCAGTACCGCCACACTTTCTCCACACAGAAGACACACAGGTTTTCCAGCTACCTTCGTGAACATATACTCCGACTCCCACCTTGTTTGAAACCCCCGGTTCTCAGTATCCACCTTCCGTTTTGCCATTTTTGATGGGTATCTGAAAGTTAATTTTACTGTGATGCTGACGACTGCTGTGCCAATAAATATTGAAATGAAGCAGCCTACTGCTCGGTGCGTCACCTTTGCATTGTGGGAAATGTAGTATTGGTGCGTGTAAAAGATCTGCGGGCTGCCGGCTTGCTGCGGGCCGGTTCTAATAATAAATCAAGATCATCCCAGGGGCCGTAAAAAACCTTCTTGCGGGCCGGATGTGGCCCGCGGGCCTTGACTCTGACATATGTGCTTTAACATAACTCCTATCCTTAAGCCTTAGCCTAGCTAACAGTGTTAGCCACCTAGCTAATATTGCAACAGCAAACTGGAATTAGTAACATATCATACGTGTTGCAAATTCTTAACATATTGTACATATTACAATTCGTGACATACACTGTATATACAAAAGTACAGTACCAGTCAAACGTTTGGACACACCTACTCTTTATTTTTTACTATTTTCTACATTGTAGAATAATAGGGAAGACATCAAAACTACGAAATAACACACCAGGAATAATTTAGTAACCAAAAAAGTGTTAAAAAAAAATCAAAATAGATAGCCACCCTTTGCCTTGATGACAGCTTAGCACACGCTTGCATTCTCTCAATCAGCTTCATGAGGTAGTCACGTGTAATGCTTTTCCAACGGTCTTGAAGGAGTTCCCACATATGCTGAGCACTTGTTGGCTGCTTTTTCTTTACTCTGCGGTCCAACTCATCCCAAATCATCTCATTTGGTTCGAGGTCGGGTGATTGTGGAGGCCAGATAATTTGATGTAGCACTCCATCACTCTCCTTCTTGGTCAAATAGCCCTTACACAGCCTGGAGGTGTTGGGTCATTGTCCTGTTGAAAAACAAATGATAGTCCCACTAAGCGCACACCAAGCGCACACCAGATGGGATGGTTTATCGCTGCAAAATTCTGTGGTAGCCATGCTAGTAAAGTGTGCCTTGAATTCTAAATAAATCCCTGACAGTGTCACCAGCAAAGCACCATCACACCACCTCCATGCTTCACGGTGGGAACCACACATGCGGAGATCATCAGTTCACCTACTCTGCATCTCACGGTGGATGGAACCAAAAAAAAGAGAAAACAAATCGCAAATTTGGACTCATCAGATCATGTCCATTGCGCATGTTTCTTGGCACAAGCAAGTCTCTTCTTCTTATTGGTGTCCTTTAGTAGTGGTTTCTTTGCAGCAATTCGACCACAAAGACCTGATTCACGTAGTCGCCTCTGAACAGTTGATTTTGAGATGTCTGTTACTTGAACTCGGAATCATTTATTTGGGCTGCAATCTGAGGCTGGTAACTAATGGACTTATCCTCTGCAGCAGAGGTAACTCTGGGTCTTCCTTTCCTGTGGCAGTCCTCATGAGAGCCAGTTTCATAGTGCTTGATGGTTTGTGCGACTGCACTTGAAGAAACTTTCTAAGTTCTTGAAATTTTACCAATTGACTGCCCTTCATGTCTTAAAGTAATGATGGACTGTCATTTCTCTTTGCTTATTTGAGCTGTTCTTGCTATAATATGGACTTGGTCTTTAGCCAAATATGGCTATCTTCTGTATACGAACCCTACCTTGTCACAACACAACTGATTGGCTCAAACGCATTAAGAAGGAAAGCAAATCCACAAATTAATGTTTAACAAGGCACACCTGTTAATTGGAATGCCTTCCAGGTGACTACCTCATGAAGCTGGATGAGAGAATGCCAAGAGTGTGCAAAGCTGTCAAGGTAAAGGGTGGCTACTTTGAAGAACCTCAAATATATTTTGATTTAACACTTATGGTTTCTACATGATTCCATATGTGTTATTTCATAGTTTTAATGTCTTCACCAGTATTCTACAATGTAGAAAATAGTAAAAATAAAGACAAACCCAGGAATGAGTAGGCGTGTCCAAACTTTTGACTGGTACTGTATGTGGACACCCCTTCAAATGAGTGGTTTTGGCTATTTCAGCCACACAAATTGCTGATAGGTGTTTAAAATGGAGCACACAGCTATGCAATCTCCATAAACAAACATTGGCAGTAGAATGGCCTTACGGAAGAGCTCAGTGAATTCAACATGGCAACATCATAGGACGCCACCTTTCCAACAAGTAGGTTCGTCATGTTTCTGCCCTGTTAGAGCTGTGAAGTAGAAACGTCGAGGAGCAACAACGACTCAGCCGTGAAGTGGTAGGCCACACAAGCTCACAGAACGGAACCTCCGAATGCTGAAGCGTGTACCACATAAAAGCAGTGGTGGAAAAAGTATCAAATGTCATACCTGATTAAAAGTAAAGATACCAGACGGGCACGCTCCAACACTCAGACATTATTTACAAACACAGTATTTGTGTTTTGTGAGTCCACCAGATCAGAGGTAGTAGGGATGACAACGTGTTACATTGATAGTTGCCATAATTCTGTCTTGCTTGAGCATTCTAAATGTAATGATTATTTTTTACTCCATACATTTTCCCTGACACCTAAAAGTAGATTTTTTTTCTTTAGGAATGTAGTGGAGTAAAAGTTGTCAAAAATATAAATAGTATTGTACAGATACTGCAAAAAAATACTTAAGTAGTACTTTAAAGTATTGTTATTTAAGGTTAGGGTTAGGGGAAGCTAATATGCTAAGAAGTTGGTTTAGTATGTTATGTTTAGTCTATGAGAGAGATGGCTTCAGAGATTAATTTGATTTCAGGTAGAGAGCGACAGAAAGGGGAATACTGTTGAAAGAGGGGCTAAAGAGAGCATATGACAGAAACTACTCAGTATGTCTGAAAGTACCCATAATGCATAGGAATATATCCAAGCCCTAGTGTCTCATTAGACAGATTGTTCCTGTGAGAATCAGGAAGTAGTGGGTGAGCGAGAAAGATAGAGATATTTCTCTATTCTTTCACCTGGGAAGTGAATTGAGAAGCTGTTCTCATTTCCAATAATGACCTGGCTAAGATCCAATATGAGCTGTACTGAAGTCTGTAATAAAATGGCAAATTACAGGAGCTTTAAGAAGTGGCCTAATAAGGACCAATGCCCCAGGGGGTTACACTGGCATTAAGGCCAGGTTAACAACACCTTCAGGGGGCTGAGTCTCCCTCAGTCAGCCTCTCACAAGCCAACCACACCTCACCACCGTCCATCTGAGAGTGAGACGGGGCACAGGGCGTAATGGCCGTGACATCACTACTTACCCGTGACATCACTTCTACAGTAGCCAGCAGCACCAATCCAGACAGGGGGCTGTGTCTGCTAGCTGTCATGGGCCCTTATTTATGACTGGACCACAATGCAGAAGTGGCCCATTTTCTTAAGCATGCGACGTCGCTGGCAGTTTACAATTCCCTTAGGCGCACTAATAATCCATTAGGACTTCATAGCAAATCAAATGGACAGCATCTACAGGTGAAGTTGGAAGTTTACATACACCTTAGTCAAATACATTTAAACTCAGTTTTTCACAATTCCTGACATTTAATCAGAGTAAAAATTCCCTGTCTTAGGTCAGTTAGGATCACCACTTTATTTTAAGAATGTGAAATGTCAGAATAATAGTAGAGAGAATGATTTATTTCAGCTTTTACTTCTTTCATCACATTCCCAGTGGTCAGAAGTTTACATACACTCAATTAGTATTTGGTAGCATTGCCTTTAAATTGTTTAACTTGGGTCAAACATTTCGGGTAGGCTTCCACAAGCTTCCCACAATAAGTTGGGTGAATTTTGGCCCATTCCTCCATTATCCACATAATTTTCCTCCTCATGATGCCATCTATTTTGTGAAGTGCACCAGTCTCTCCTGCAGCAAAGCACCCCCACAGCATGATGCTGCTACCCCCGTGCTTCATGGTTGGGATGGTGTTCTTCTCGGCTTGCAAGCATCCCCCTTTTTCCTCCAAACATAACGATGTTCATTATGGCCAACAGTTCTATTTTTGTTTCATCAGACCAGAGGACATTTCTCCAAAAAGTACGATCTTTGTCCGCATGTGTAGTTGCAAACCGCAGTCTGGCTTTTTCATGGCGATTTTGGAGCAGTGGCTTCTTCCTTGCTGAGCGGCCTTTCAGGTCATGTCGATATAGGACTCGTTTTACTGTGGCTATAGATACTTTTGTACCTGTTTCCTCCAGCATCTTCACAAGGTCCTTTGCTGTTGTTCTGGGATTTATTTGCACTTTTCGCACCAAAGTACATTCATCTCTAGGAGACAGAACAAGTCTCCTTCCTGAGCGGTATGACAGCTGTGTGGTCCCATGGTATATATACACTTGCGTAATATTGTTTCTACAGATGGTACGTGGTACCTTCAGGCACTTGGAAATTGCTCCCAAGGATGAACCAGACTTGTGGAGGTAAAATCTTGGCTTATTTCTTTAGATTTTCCCATGATGTCAAGCAAAGAGGCACTGAGTTTGGAGGTAGGCCTTGAAATACATCCACAGGTACACCTCCAATTGACTCAAATTATGTCAATTTCCAAGCTGTTTAAAAGGCACAGTCAACTTAGTGTACGTAAACTTCTGACCCACTGGAATTGTGATACAGTGAATTATAAGTGAAATAATCTGTCTGTAAACAATTGTTGGAAAAATTCCTTGTGTCATGCACAAAGTAGATGTCCTAACCGACTTGCCAAAACTATAGTTTGTTAACAAGACATTTGTGGAGTGGTTGAAAAATGAGTTTTAATGACTCCAACCTAAGTGTATGTACATTTCCGACTTCAACTGCATGCCCAAGTTATGGTCGACTGGCCTAAAAACTATGCCATAGTGATAACGTAATAAATTATGACATTGTCACTTGGTTATCCAACATGACTGTTTGTTATCAAAGGGCAGGTTGGTTGTGTATTCAAATGTGTAACAAATCTCCTTTTCAAAGAGCCGTCCATTGATCAGCGCCAGAAACCTATCAGCCTTAGATGTGGAGCACAATGGAGTAATCAAACGCAGAGAATTAAAACAGCCCGTCACGGGGCTCCATCACATTAACAGAAAGTTATAATAAGATGAGCTATAAAAAACTGCCTGACTGACATGCTCAAGTGGATGGTGGGTGGTCAGATCAACCTTTGAACTTGTCCTTTGTCGTCTAATCTGAGCGAAGATGCCCAAGTTTGAATGAAAACCTCCATGGCCTCAATCAGGCAATCAAATGTATTCATAAAGCACTTTAAAACATCAGCTGATGTCACAAAGTGCTATACAGAAACCCAGCCTAAAACCCCAAAAAGCAAGCAATGCAGATGTAGAAGCACAGTGGCTAGGAAAAACTCCCTGGAAAGGCAGGAACCTAGGAAGAAACCTAGAGAGGAACCAGGTTCTGAGGGGTGGCCAGTCATCTTCTGGCTGTGCCAGGTAGAGATTATAACAGAACATGGTCAAGATATTCAAATGTCCATAGATGACCAGTAGGGTCAAACAATAATAATCACAGTGGTTGTAGAGGGTGTAATGGCCTGAACACTTTGTTTGGCTGAAACAATGGAGGCCTCAAAAGAGTGGGGGACATGAATATGCATTATTAGCAGACCACTGTTTTCCTATGACCACTAGGCCTACCAAGTGTGAGGGTGAATGGACATGACTTTGAACAATCCGTGTCCATGATCTATAAATACAATTTGAAACCGTGGACCAAAATATATATTTTCAGACATACACAAAGGTACAGTGCCTTGCGAAAGTATTCGGCCCCCTTGAACTTTGCGACCTTTTGCCACATTTCAGGCTTCAAACATAAAGATATAAAACTGTATTTTTTTGTGAAGAATCAACAACAAGTGGGACACAATCATGAAGTGGAACGACATTTATTGGATATTTCAAACTTTTTTAACAAATCAAAAACTGAAAAATTGGGCGTGCAAAATTATTCAGCCCCCTTAAGTTAATACTTTGTAGCGCCACCTTTTGCTGCGATTACAGCTGTAAGTCGCTTGGGGTATGTCTCTATCAGTTTTGCACATCGAGAGACTGAAATTTTTTCCCATTCCTCCTTGCAAAACAGCTCGAGCTCAGTGAGGTTGGATGGAGAGCATTTGTGAACAGCAGTTTTCAGTTCTTTCCACAGATTCTCGATTGGATTCAGGTCTGGACTTTGACTTGGCCATTCTAACACCTGGATATGTTTATTTTTGAACCATTCCATTGTAGATTTTGCTTTATGTTTTGGATCATTGTCTTGTTGGAAGACAAATCTCCGTCCCAGTCTCAGGTCTTTTGAAGACTCCATCAGGTTTTCTTCCAGAATGGTCCTGTATTTGGCTCCATCCATCTACCCATCAATTTTAACCATCTTCCCTGTCCCTGCTGAAGAAAAGCAGGCCCAAACCATGATGCTGCCACCACTATGTTTGACAGTGGGGATGGTGTGTTCAGCTGTGTTGCTTTTACGCCAAACATAACGTTTTGCATTGTTGCCAAAAAGTTCAATTTTGGTTTCATCTGACCAGAGCACCTTCTTCCACATGTTTGGTGTGTCTCCCAGGTGGCTTGTGGCAAACTTTAAACGACACTTTTTATGGATATCTTTAAGAAATGGCTTTCTTCTTGCCACTCTTCCATAAAGGCCAGATTTGTGCAATATACGACTGATTGTTGTCCTATGGACAGAGTCTCCCACCTCAGCTGTAGATCTCTGCAGTTCATCCAGAGTGATCATGGGCCTCTTGGCTGCATCTCTGATCAGTCTTCTCCTTGTATGAGCTGAAAGTTTAGAGGGACGGCCAGGTCTTGGTAGATTTGCAGTGGTCTGATACTCCTTCCATTTCAATATTATCGCTTGCACAGTGCTCCTTGGGATGTTTAAAGCTTGGGAAATATTTTTGTATCCAAATCCGGCTTTAAACTTCTTCACAACAGTATCTCGGACCTGCCTGGTGTGTTCCTTGTTCTTCATGATGCTCTCTGCGCTTTTAACGGACCTCTGAGACTATCACAGTGCAGGTGCATTTATACGGAGACTTGATTACACACAGGTGGATTGTATTTATCATCATTAGTCATTTAGGTCAACATTGGATCATTCAGAGATCCTCACTGAACTTCTGGAGAGAGTTTGCTGCACTGAAAGTAAAGGGGCTGAATAATTTTGCACGCCCAATTTTTCAGTTTTTGATTTGTTAAAAAAGTTTGAAATATCCAATAAATGTCGTTCCACTTCATGATTGTGTCCCACTCGTTGTTGATTCTTCACAAAAAAATACAGTTTTATATCTTTATGTTTGAAGCCTGAAATGTGGCAAAAGGTTGCAAAGTTCAAGGGGGCCAAATACTTTCGCAAGGCACTGTATGTGAATTCGGCTATTTCAGCCACCCTCGTTGCTCACAGGTGTATAAAATTGAGCACGCACACAGCCATGTAATCTTCATAGACAAACATTGGCAGTAGAAAGGCCCATACTGAAGAGCTAAGTGACTTTCAACGTGGCACGTCATTGGATGCCACCTTTACAATAAGTCAGTTCGTCAAATTTCTGCCCTGCTAGAGCTGCCCCAGTCAACTGAAAGTGCTGTAATTGTGAAGTGGAAACGTCTAGGGGCAATAACAACTCAGCATTGAAGTGGTAGGCCACACAAGCTCACAGAACAGGACCGCCGAGTGCTGAAGCGCATAGAGCATAAAAATCGTCTGTCCTCGGTTGCAACACTCACTACAGAGTTCCAAACTGCCTCTGGAAGCAACATCAGCACAAGAACTGTTCGTCGGGAGCTTCATGAAATGGGTTTCCATGGCCGAGAAGCCGCACACAAGCCTAAAATCACCATGTGTAATGCCAAGCGTCGGCCGGAGTGGTGTTTACGCTCGCTGCCATTGTACTCTGTAGCAGTGGAAAGCCGTTCTCTGGAGTGATGAATCACGCTTCACCATCTGGCAATCCGTCAAGACGAATCTGGGTTTGGCGGATGCCAGGAGAAAGTTACCTGCCCAAATGCATAGTGCCAACTGTAAAGTTTGGTGGAGGAGGAATAATGATCTGGGGCTGTTTTTCATTGTTCGGGCTATGCCCCTTAATGCCAGTGAAGGGAAATCTTAACGTTACAGCATACAATGACATTCTAGATGATTCTGCGCTTCCAACTTTGTGGCAACAGTTTGGGGAAGGTCCTTTCCTGTTTCAGCATGACAATGCCCCCATGCACAAAGCGGGGTCTATACAGAAATGGTTTGTCGAGATCGGTTCGGAAGACCTCAACTGGCCTGCACAGAGCCCTGACCTCAACCCCATCGAACACCTTTGGGATGAGAGATAGGCCTAATCGCCTAACATCAGGGCCCGACCTCACTAATGCTCTTGCGGCTGAATGGAAGCAAGTCCCCGCAGCAATGTTCCAACATCTAGTGGAAAGCCTTCCCAGAAGAGGGGAGGCTATTATAGCAGCAAACGGGGAACCAACTCCATATTAATGCCCATGATTTTGGAAGGAGATATTCGACAAGTAGGTGTCCACATACTTTTGGTCATGTAGAGTATATTCAACATGTGAGTCATACTACCTCTATCCTGCTCCAATCCCACACTAGAAACGTTGGTGTAACCCAACGTTAACACACAATGTTCCACAGAACGCTAATGAAATATTTACCACACGGACCAGGCCTCTGAAATTTTAATGACGCTTGTGGCATGTGCGGGGAAATGATTGCGATGCGTTAACGTGTGGTATCGCTGTCTGCTTCCAAGACCTGTTTGGATTCATGGTCCAGCATTGCATTCTCCCATCCCTACATTAGCCTCTTAGTGAAAGGTTCTGTGGGCAAATAGAATTGGCTGGCCTTATGCAAAACAGCAGGCATTTAGTGGGAATGCTAATGATTAGCACAGGGTTACAGATGATCACAGTTATCATTCCATTATGAATGTGCTGAAGAGTCAAGGTTAGTTACAGGGACAAGAGTGAATTCATTTGCCCTCATCTCTGCATTACAGCCATATTCCAATCAATGTCATTAGAATCATAATTAGGATGGGGCTTTTATGAAATAATGACAACCAGTACCAGACAGTGTCGCATGCCAATCTTCCCTCTCTCAGGATAGTTTCTACGCTGTTTTCCCTGAAGATTACGGTAATAATATGGCTGTGAAGATTACGGTAATAATACAGCTGCGAGTGGGTGTCAGTTGGGAGAACAGGAAGAGTTTGATAAATGTATGTGACACATGAGGGGAGCGCAGAGGGAAGGGCAGAACTATGGGGGCCTCTCCTCTACAGTGTGAATGGTTAGCAGGAGCAGATGGAGTTCTGCCGTACAGCTGCCGTACAGAGACGGACACGGCTGTTCACCTGGGATTACCTCCTCCTGGAATAGCAGAAAACTCCCAGCTCTGTCTGACGCCCCTTTCTCCCCCCTCTTTTCTCTCATTGTCTTTCTCCCCAGCCCTCCTCAACCCCACCCCTCCCCCGGGCTGACAGCAGCTTGTTGTGAAGTAGGAGTGAATGAGCAGGGGGAGGGATGGGGGGGGGGGGCTCCCTACTACCTGCAATGATTAGTGGGGGTGGGATGGCAAGAAAGAGGTATGAAAAAAACTGGGCAGAAATAAAATGGACTTCTGTGTTGGCAACAGCCTTTTCTAATCCTAGCCCCAGGGCCACACTGTGCAGTCAAGCGGGCTATTACATGGCAACAATTAGGGGTCCGGAGCATAACACCTGGTCCTCCCCATTCTGGCCCTCCACTAGCAGCTGACTGTACAGTCTCATCGCCAGGTGGTCCTACTTCAATGATATTAGCTAGTCACTCGAGGGTTAATCAGGAGCCCGTCTTAGCCCAGTGTGGCTGCATGGAGCCCATTCAGTAGCCGCAACCCCATCCCCAGCACAGACTGGGTGTCTTTTTAAGTGGATGTACAGAGACAATGTTGGTTAGAAAACTTGCTAAAACAAAGATCCCTGTGTGGGTGGCCAGATAATTAACCGATGGACTGAGGCATATTGGATTCCTGGTCTCCATCCTGTTTAGCGGCTCGCAGTGCGTCCATATACAGTGATGGATTATAATGGGCCTTTTCATAGATGCACAAAAACAGATGGAGAAGCCGGGAAGTGCTATACATCTCTGCAGACGGCCACAACAAAGTAGGGGGAGGGAAGCAGGATTTTGTCAAAGTCGGCAGATACAAGAACAAGTGGGTGCAGCTATAGCAGCCAGGGCCTTATCTGCCTGCACAAAGGCCATTCCATCTATATCCCCCTGGCCTGGAGATCTGAGGGTAAATAACACTCATTATAATGACAATACCTATAGATTTGTAGCCCAAACTGCTAGAATTTCATCAATAGTAATTAGTGGCTATACATAACTAATGAAGATGTGGACAGCATAAATCTGAAGAGCTCAGGGTCTTTGTTTTCCTGACAAATCCTTTTGGAGGAGTGCAGATCTGGTAAACCAGGTTTCTGTCAACATTTAAAATGGAAAACATCTACAACGATCGCAAGTTGTAAGTTTAAGTCTAAAAAGGTTTAAAAAAGGTTTAAGAAATGCTGCACTACAAATACATCTATAGCTGATTACCAGATAATCAAATCAAGCTCTCTCTTTGTCCAATGCAACAACAGTAGCACAGCAAATACACGCAGAGCACCAAATGACAGTGCCAATCACAGGAAGGCCTACTGTACAGGACGTTGCTCTGTGGCCAAATCAATGGCTGGCACTTCACGACCTACACAGACTCTCTGCATTACCACATCAAAGGGCGCTTTCTGGAAGAAGGGGCGGAAAATGCACTATACACACTTTAATGTTTTGTTTTTGTTGGTCTCTATGTGGAAAATTCCATTTAATGCAAAAATGCAAATGCTCAGGACAAGGACATCCTCCACGGGGAAACAATGGAGATAGGCCAGAAGAAGAGCATGCGCTCCCTTTGAACTGTTTAAAGAGGCAACTTATAAATAATCAACTAATTCCTCTTTAAAATAACCAATTAAGGCAGTGACATTAAAGGCAATGGAGCAAATCTTCAGACAGTGGTTCTAGTCTCATTATGATAAAAGAGAATTGAAAAGCTAGCATAATGCCCAATTTAGGACAAAATTTAGCGAGGTCAAAGGTTTCTTGACAAAAGAAGTCCCTAACCCAGGGTCACATCACAGAGACCGAGTGATTCCTGGGGTAATGGCTGAGTGACATTTTGCTGACATTTCCCGGTTACATTGAATACGGGCCGTCTCGAGACGGGATATCGTGGATAACCTTGAATGCGACAGAGAAGAGCGAGCCCTGGTCTTTTCAGGGGACATTCTCAGTGCTATGGACGGTGATGACGAGAGACTGAGATATTGAATGGTAATCACTGGAGCAGAGATAATGGATGATTGAAGGCTCTCTCCGTGACGCTGGAGGATTTCAATATCAGAGCAGACCTAGAACGGGGATCCTTATCAGAGCAGGCGTCAGACAAAGAAGAGTGAAATATGGGCTCCAACATAGGCACACGACCACAGCGATTAGCAAGAGGATAAAACAAACGCTGGCAAACAAAGAAGCCAGCTTTATCTTGACAAAGGCTGTCCAGTGCCTCGTTGAAACAAGAGATAGAGAGGGGGAGAGAGAAATGGAGAGAAGGACAGAAAGAGGGGTTTTTACATATATTCTTTCCTCCATCTTCTACAAGATATCAAGCCTAAGGAGACAGGAGTGTAACAGAGCCCAGTGTTTGAGTGATCCAGGCCCACTGATTCTGATGAGGAATAATGGACCAAGCAGCAACCCTAGAAAACTCTCCGGACCATTCCAGCGTCAGGGCCTTCACTATCCATTCACACATATCCCATCAACATGGACACACACACACACACACAGTTTTGCTTTTCTGCCAAGAGCGTAACAAAAGAAAATACAAATCCTATTTATGCCTAGATTCCAAGTGCGGAGGTTTCCCAGGAAAGCTCATTAACCCTCCCTCAAGAACCCTGAGACAAAAGAGGGGAAACAAAACCAAACTAATCAATGAAAACGCAGCCATTGTAGGGGAAACAAGAACAAGCATCCATTTGTATAACCTGAGAGGGCTAACAGCTTTCCTTTAGTGGCGTTTGGTTGGCTGGCTGGCTTGGGGAGGGGAGGAGAGGAGAAAGTTCATTAATTAAACAGGGCTAGGGGAACAGATGGAATGGCTAGCTAAATGCTAATCACTTAAAGCAGAGAGGTTTTAAACCCTCCGTAGATCCACACACACACACACATCAATCACTATTAACATGTCCTTTTCACTGAAATGTACTGTGGTACCGGTACCGAGTCAGTGAAAGGCAGAGAGGACGGCCATCCATATGCAAGGACTCAAAGTATTGATACACCGTAATGCTGGGGCTTGATAATTCACAGAGTAAAACAGTAGACTACACACACAGAGTAGGACCACTGCTGTCCACAGCTACGACTGCTAACAAAGCCAAACACTTAACATGAATAAACCATCAACACCAATCTTCTCAGAGAAAGACTTTTCAACCAGGGATTCCTTTAACGCATGTTGTTCTCCACAAATCAATAGATCATTTAACTCCATAACAACAAGACATATGGAAGAATGGCCCAGGGTTTAATAGCGTGCAACAGAGACAGCTTTAACAGTTATTAGAACTAGGGGTGTCTAATGGCTACCGAACCCCTCCGGGGTTTACTCCTGACAAGTTCATAATGATGGTCCCAGTAACGCTACCTGACACCTCACACCTTCCAACTGGGGCTGGCTGGCTGGTGGGAGAGTAAGGGGGATCCCACGCAGACCTGGCAACCTCTCTGCCTTTCACTGAACTCTTACAAACAGACAGATGTCAGGCATGAATGCATAACAGACGGAGCAGGGAGGAGCATGGGTTCAAGTTTAAAGATACCAAATTGACATGAATGGACATTCTTTCAGTAACATTATACTGTGTTGTAATGTGTAAAAACAGGGATCTGAAACATTGAGTGTCTTATCAGGTTGGCATATGTATTGTAAACAACATTTGGTTTGTGCAGTAACTGTGGACGGTGCATCTTTATTTGTAACTTTTTATTAGCTTACAACTTCAAAGACCAATTCAATATTAGCTCGATCAACACGATCACAATTTTGAATGGACATTTTTTTTAAACAACGCACTACAATCAAATAAAGGCATTATAAATTCTTCCATTTAAGAGGCTATGGACAGTTTAACTTCAGTACCCATAACACAAACTCCAACAAAACATTAGACAAACAAGCAGCACTTTATTTTTGGGACTAAACCACCCTTACCCCTCGTCCTGTCTGTGTTCTTCTCATGCCCAGGATCAGTGCACAAACACAAACCGTGTGTGTATGGCATTTAAGGGCCCTGCACTGTCATCAAGCCCCTCAGTCCCTGCTGTCAGCCGTCTGTTTCTACGCCTGCTCTACCTGTGTTTAAGAGTCTGGCCCTGCTCTGCGCTCCGCTTAGCCACCGGCTCGAGGGCTTTCACTGAGGGTGCGTGAGAGACCCCTTTTGTTAGAGGTAGTATTGGGGGGAGAGATTTTTTTGTAATGCTATGAGTCATTCTGCATTAGCAGTGGGGGAGGGAGGGAAGGGAGGGGGTGGAGAGGGAAGAGAATACTTTTGCATGAAGCTAGACGCCATATGCCATCCGGCCAGGCTGCCTCCTGAGTCAGGGCTGGGTTTGACAGGCCTGTGCGTGCCCCCCTCTCCCCCCTAGCCCTCCAGGCCCTTCTTAGCCTCAGTGGCAGAGCTGTCTGCTGTTCGGAGACTGAGCGGGCGTGGAGTGGTGGTGTGTGGGTGCTGGGTGGGAGGGACTCAGTGATCTGAACACATCGGACATTGTCATGAGCCCCAGGAACAGCTGGTCAGCTGGAGAGGTGTGGGAGCAGTCGGAGAGCGGAGGAGTGGAGGGAAAGGCAGTGCGCTACACTGATAATGGGATTAGGTTAAAACATTCAGTAAAATGGCATAAAGACCAACCACAGGCCCCTTTCCATCCAGTCCCCGGCCCCCACCAAACTCAAGCCCAGCCTATTGCCTAGGTAACTTCACCCAAGACCTGCTTCACCCAACAACAGTCTCCAAACCAACTCACCTCCCTCAGTTACCCCAACCTACCTCCAACCTGCCTAGCACTGCAGTCCCAAAGCCTGCCACAGATTTCTTGGGTCCCATTGGGTAAGAGTGGTCCCTGAGAGCCGGACTGTGACAGAGCTGGACTGGACACATACAGTAACAATACCCTAAACTAATAGAAGCAAGTGGCTCTTCTACACGACATCACAACCCCTCTAAATCGAAGGCAAAGACAGAGGTGAGTTAGAGCTGTACACATCACTTCTCACTGATAGGCTTATGGAAGAGGGATGTTGGCTAGTTATCCACAGCTCAGCTCACCCCTCTTAATGGGCCAGACCAGTATAGAGCTCACACTGTGCCAAGCCAAGCACTCAGTTCACAGGGAGATGGCTGCAGACTGGTGAGTGTTATGGCACAACAGCTGGCAAATAAAGGCCTATCAAGCAATGCTAAATAATACATGTTCAGCTACACTAACATGACAGCTTCCGTTCATAACCTCCTTTCATAGACTGAAGCATGCTTTCATCTTGACTAGGTAAAGAATCTTCTTGTACTAAAGAAGACATTGTTATCCATGTAGGGACAATGACAAAGGGAAACCAAGCCTTATTCAGAGGAGAGTGAGAATACAACACTCAATACTACTAAAACCCTAATTAAACATGCATGGCCACCGGGGAGTAGAAAAACTACAGAAAGCAGTAGGCCAATATCAACTGCAAGAGTCTCACAGATATGTTTTTATGAGCATGCAAAGGCTGAGTTACAGAGCTGGTAGAGCGGTATGCTATATGAGGCTGGGCCTGTATCACTGTGCTCCGTTAGGTGGGCAGCAGTCCTAGCTTCCACTGGGCTCCGTTAGGTGGGTAGCAGTCCTAGCTTCCAGTGGGCTCCGTTAGGTGGGTAGCAGTCCTAGCTTCCACTGGGCACCGTTAGGTGGGCAGCAGTCCTAGCTTCCACTGGGCACCGTTAGGTGGGCAGCAGTCCTAGCTTCCACTGGGCTCCATAAGGTGGGTAGCAGTCCTAGCTTCCACTGGGCTCCATTAGGTGGGCAGCAGTCCTAGCTTCCACTGGGCTCCATTAGGTGGGCAGCAGTCCTACCTTCCACTGGGCTCCGTTAGGTGGGTAGCAGTCCTAGCTTCCACTGGGCTCCGTTAGGTGGATAGCAGGCCTAGCTTCCACTGGGCTCCGTTAGGTGGATAGCAGGCCTAGCTTCCACTGGGCTCCGTTAGGTGGGTAGCAGTCCTAGTTTCCACTGGGCTCCGTTAGGTGGATAGCAGGCCTAGCATAATGTTTCTGTCATCATTTCCTTTGACCATAAAAAGCTTCTGGACATGAGAACAGCGATTTGGATGAATATTTCTACTTGAACGAGTCGGAGGCACAGGACATACTGCTTACCCAGGACCAGACCCTAATGGACCAGAATCCAAAAAGGCAGCATAAGAGAGGGCGACGTGCAGGTACCCTGACAAAACTACGTAAGAGAGTACATAAACCGCGAGACTATCATCGAGACTATCCAATAATTGGAACCATCATCCTTTCACTCCCTCCTCTCTACCTTCTCTACCTATGTATCCACTGTTAAAGCCACATTCTGAATCAAGCTTCTGCCTCTAACCCTAGGAAACTACTTTCCAACTTTTCCTCCCTCCTTAATCCCCCACGCCCTCCGCGGACAACTTTGTCAACCACTTTGGAAAAGAAGGTTGACGACATCCGCTACTCAGTCACTCAGCATTTAGAGACCACTTGTCTCACTCACACAAAACTAGCCTACGCCTTGACCTCTTTCTCCCCTCTCTCTCCAGATGACATCCTGCGACTAGTGAGGTCTGGCCACAAGACAACCTGCCTGCTCGAACCCATCCCCTCCTCCAGACGATCTCTGGAGACCTTCTCCAATTCCTCATCAACTCATCCCTGGCCACTGGCTGCGTCCCCTCTGAGTTCAAAATGGCCCGAGTTGCTCCCCTTCCCAAGAAACCAACAATTGACTCATCTGAAGTCAAAAACTATAGACCGGTATCCCTTCTTTCTTTTCTTTCCAAATCACTTGAGCGTGGTGTCTCCGATAAACTTTCTCGTTATCTTTCTCAGAACAATCTTCTTGACACTAACAAGTCAGGCTTCAAGACGGGTCACTCAACCGAGACTGCTCTTCTTTGTGTAACGGAGGCTCTCCGCATTGCCAAAGCTGACTCGCTCTCCTTTGTTCTCATCCTACTAGATCGATCCCTGTCTTTGACACCGTGAACCATCAGATCATCCTGTCCACCTTCTCAGGGCTGGGCGTCGCAGGCTATGCACACTATTGGATTGCATCCTACCTGGCAGGCCGCTCTTACCAGGTGACTTGGAGAGGATCTATGTCTGCGCCACATACTCTCACTATTGGTGTCCCCCAGGGCTCGGTTCTAGGCCCTCTACTCTTCTTGCTATACACCAAGTCACTCGGCTCCGTCACATCCTCACACGTGGTCTCTCCTATTATTGCTATGCGGATGACACTCAACTACTTTTCTCCTTCTCCCCTTCTGACACCCAGGTGGCAACACGCATCTCTGTGTGCCTGGCAGATATCTCAACTTGGATGTAGGCCCATCACCTCAAACTCAATAAGATGGAACTGCTCTACCTCCCGGGGAAGACCTGCCCACTCAAAGACCTCTCCATCACGGTTAACAACTCCACAGTGTAGAGTGTTGCTCTCCCTGGAACCCTGGACAACACCCTGCCGTTCACTGCAAACAAAGCAAAGCAGTGACCCGCACCTGCAGGTTCATGCTCTACAACATCCGTAGATTGAGCATGAGGGTCTAATCCAGGTACTCTCCCGTCTGGACTACTGCAACTCGATGTTGGCTGGGCTCCCGACTTGCGCCATCAAACCCCTGCAACTTATCCAGAATGTAGCAGCCTGCCTGGTTTTCAACCTTCTCTCATGTCACCCTGCTCCTCCGCACACTCCACTGGCTTCCAGTTGAAGCTTACATCCACTACAAGACCTTGGTTCTTACCTACAGAACAGCAAGAGGGACTGCCCCTCCCTACCTTCAGTCTATGTTCAAACCCTACACCCCAAACCAAGCACTCCGTTCTGTCATCTCAGGTCTCTAAGCCCTCCCAGCTCCTGATCAGCCCAGTCCAAGCTATTCTCTGTCCTGGCACCCCAATGGTGAAATCAGCTTCCCCCTGAATCTAGCACAGCAAAGTCCCTGCCCATCTTCAGAAAACATCTGAAACAGTATCTTAAATATCCTCTTCCTCACCTCGATCCACAGATGATATAATTTATGTTGCACTCCACACGGCCCTTTCCCACCTGGACAAGAGGAACACCTATGTGAGAATGCTGTTCATCAACTACAGCTCAGCATTCAACACCATAGTTCGTCACTAAGCTAAGGACACTGGGACTGAACACCTTCCTGTGCAACTGCATCCTGGACTTCCTGACGGCCTACCCCCAGGTGGTGAGGGTAGGTAACAACACATCCGCCACATCTTCACTGGCTGCATCACCATTTGATATGGCAAATGGTTGGCAACCTGACAGCAAGGCGCTACAGAGGGTAGTGCATATGGCCCAGTACATCACTGGGGCTGAGCTCCCTGCCATCCAATCATAGATTGGGGTGCTAACCAAGACTAGACGGCGCACACATTACACACACATTACACCGGTTTTAAGGTCTCTGCACTGGCTGCCTGCGAGTTTTAGAATTAATTTTAAGATTCTTCTATTGGTTTTTAAATCAATCCACGATTGTTCACCCAAGTACATGTCAGACATGTTTTCAAGTTATGTATCCAGTAGGTCCCTCATGTCCTCTAGCACTGGCCTTCCCAAAACAATCCCAAAGCTTAGGACCAAGAGGCATGGAGGCAGCCTTTAGTTATGTCCCCAGCCTCTGGAATAGCCTGCCAGAGCACATGATGGGGGCTGAAACCCATATATTTAGCTTTGCTTTTCTTTAGGGAGCTTTTTGTTGTTCAGTTTGTGTCATTTGTTTTTATCTTATGTTTGCTGTGAAGTAAATATTTCAGCTTTTATTTTCCATGTTTTTTATTCCTTTTTGGCTGTAAAGCACATTGCGTTGCATTCCATGTCTGAAATGTGCTGTATAAATAAAGCTTGATTTGATTTGTTAGACTGTTCTCTGCTGCACCAAGTCTGGAACCAACAGGACCCTGAACAGCTTCTACTCCCAAGCCATAAGACTGCTGAATAGTTAACCAAACACCTGGACTATCTGCATTGCCCCTTTAATTTTTTTTTTACTTGTCCCATATGCTGCTGCCACTGTGTATGATCCCGTCACTTTATTCCTAGTTACATATCTACCTCCATTACCTCATACCCCTGCACATAGACCCAGTACTGGTACCCCGTGTTTGTAGCTGAGTTATCATTACTCACTGTGTATTTATTATTACTTTTATTATTATGCGTTAAAACCTTTCTATTATTTCTCTATTTTCTTTCTCTTTGTATTGTTGGGAAGGACCCGTAAGTAAGCATTTCACTGTTAGTGTACTCCTGTTGTTTACGAAGCTGGTGACATAACATTTGATTTGGATTTGAAAAGACCGGCTCACATGACTGGCCATGGGCCATAGATTATGGCTATTGATCGCTGCCTGGAGATGGATCACTCAGTGTGTGTGTGTGTGTGTCTGTCTTAGGGGAGGGGAGTAAGGGCAGCGCGCAAAAGCTATTGATTCTGTCCGGCAGGGAGGCTGCGTTTCAGAATGAAGGTCAGCTCTACTTCGTCTCACCTATTAAAGGCTCCTGCCACCTAAACACACACACTAGGAGTGACGGCACATCAAACCCTAGTGCCTGTTCCTGAGAGAGAATAACACTTACCGACTGTTGGATAAAGCCTCCAGTCAGAAACCCAACAGGCTACGTGCCAGCAAAGGAAGTCCACTCAGAGACACTTCTACTATAGCCACATCACTTCCACATGGTTGGAAATAAATTACACATCAGATGTCAGGGAAGTTCATCAAATTCTCTCTCTTATTAATGTATGATTGATATATGGAGTGCTACTTGGATAGTGGGAGCTTTCCCATCTGATTATTTTCCTCCCTCATGTAATGTCCTCACCACCCATAATGCATCTCCACTGACAGTGGAGTAGACAGCCAGCCAGCCAGCTCGCTGCTCAGGGTTCATACAGGGTGACTATTAGGACTCACACAGCCAAGGCAGCTGCCTCTTCCAACAAGGCCATATCAATAATAGATGACTTTATGTATGATTTCTGACAGCCTTGTAACATGTCTGTGGGGGCAGGACTGTCTTTCACATTCAATAGCGCTGAGGGCTCTGAAATAATATTACTGTGTTGTCACTGAATAGCAGAATAGCAGAATGCTGTACAGAGCTTGAGGAGAATGACACACATAAATCCACTTTTACAGACATCATTCAAGTATGTCCGTTGGTCAGTGTTTTGTATCACACAGACAAACACACACACTTCTCAATTTGCAATGATGCACAGTCCGCTGTTGCGGAAAGGAGGATGTCTGTGTGTGTTCTCAGGTGATGTGGCTGGTGGTCATTTTTCAATACAAAATCCAATTAGCTGTAGTGATGGTGCAGCAGAGAGCCTGGCTGCTGGAGACCTCTCCAGTTCTGTGGAGGAGGGAGCGGGAGAGAGGACACCACAGAGCAGAGCCCCACAGCGCCAGGCCAGCCTTTATTTGGATGCACAGGGGTCATGTGGCTTCTCATTGAAGAAATATTAAACGAATTACCTTGAAGAGTGGCCTGGCTACAAACAGCAGATTGAGGAGCGCCAGGGCATTGTGAGGGGGAAACGCTGGATAGGGATTTAATCTCTGCTACACAAACAGACAGGTCACTGTTCTGACTTGTACAAAAAACATTTACAACAGCAGCCATTTCTGTGACATAATCAGAGGAAGGAATGGGTCTTGCCTGTGGCTCAAGTCTAGATAAATCATTTAGTACAGGTATTACTGGTCTTTGTTGAGGTACTACATCTCAAATAGCATTCTAAATTGTATAATTTCAAACATTGTTCAGAAAATAGGGTGAACTTAATTTGCTGGTATGATTAAAAAAATAAAAATATCTTTACAACATAGTTTGTGTGTGTGTGTTTGTGTGCGCTCCTTGCCTTGATAAAACAGACTCATCACCCCCATGACAATTCTTTTGTTTAAACATAATCCTTTTCTCTTCACCAAGTCTTCCAGCCAGGAGGGCCAGACACACACAGAAACCAGTTGGCACTACCAGCGTCCATTGGCTGGGAGGCTCCATTTGTCAGCTCATCCTCCAGACCCGCAGTATGTGGGGCCTCAGCATGGCTGGCTGCTTCACACTGCCAACGCGTCAGCTTAGCCAGCCCAGGTCAGCGCTTATCTCATCTCATAGATACGGCTGTCGTGTTGCTCTCCACCTGCTAAGGAATGCCAGGTACGCCTGGTCTTTCCCAGCCCAGTGCTGGCTCCCCTCCCCTCTGGGCTTCCAGTGCAAGCAGACAATACAGTGCCACTGACACGGCCTGCAACGAAAACATGCGGTCTCTCCTTCACTGCAGCCGAGGTGAGTAAGACATTTAAACGTGTTAACCCTCGCAAGGCTGCAGGCCCAGATGGCATCCCCAGCCGCGCCCTCAGAGCATGCGCAGACCAGCTGGCCGGTGTGTTTACGGACATATTCAATCAATCCCTATACCAGTCTGCTGTTCCCACATGCTTCAAGAGGGCCACCATTGTTCCTGTTCCCAAGAAAGCTAAGGTAACTGAGCTAAATGACTACCGCCCCGTAGCACTCACATCCGTCATCATGAAGTGCTTTGAGAGACTAGTCAAGGACCATATCACCTCCACCCTACCTGACACCCTAGACCCACTCCAATTTGCTTACCGCCCAAATAGGTCCACAGACGATGCAATCTCAACCACACTGCACACTGCCCTAACCCATCTGGACAAGAGGAATACCTATGTGAGAATGCTGTTCATCGACTACAGCTCGGCATTCAACACCATAGTACCCTCCAAGCTCGTCATCAAGCTCGAGACCCTGGGTCTCGACCCCGCCCTGTGCAACTGGGTACTGGACTTCCTGACGGGCCGCCCCCAGGTGGTGAGGGTAGGCAACAACATCTCCTCCCCGCTGATCCTCAACACTGGGGCCCCACAAGGTTGCGTTCTGAGCCCTCTCCTGTACTCCCTGTTCACCCACGACTGCGTGGCCACGCACGCCTCCAACTCAATCATCAAGTTTGCGGACGACACAACAGTGGTAGGCTTGATTACCAACAACGATGAGACGGCCTACAGGGAGGAGGTGAGGGCCCTCGGAGTGTGGTGTCAGGAAAACAACCTCACACTCAACGTCAACAAAACTAAGGAGATGATTGTGGACTTCAGGAAACAGCAGAGGGAACACCCCCCTATCCACATCGATGGAACAGTAGTGGAGAGGGTAGCAAGTTTTAAGTTCCTCGGCATACACATCACAGACAAACTGAATTGGTCCACTCACACAGACAGCATCGTGAAGAAGGCGCAGCAGCGCCTCTTCAACCTCAGGAGGCTGAAGAAATTCGGCTTGTCACCAAAAGCACTCACAAACTTCTACAGATGCACAATCGAGAGCATCCTGGCGGGCTGTATCACCGCCTGGTATGGCAACTGCACCGCCCTCAACCGTAAGGCTCTCCAGAGGGTAGTGAGGTCTGCACAACGCATCACCGGGGGCAAACTACCTGCCCTCCAGGACACCTACACCACCCGATGTCACAGGAAGGCCATAAAGATCATCAAGGACATCAACCACCCGAGCCACTGCCTGTTCACCCCGCTATCATCCAGAAGGCGAGGTCAGTACAGGTGCATCAAAGCTGGGACCGAGAGACTGAAAAACAGCTTCTACCTCAAGGCCATCAGACTGTTAAACAGCCACCACTAACACTGAGTGGCTGCTGCCAACACACTGACACTGACTCAACTCCAGCCACTTTAATAATGGGAATTGATGGGAAATGATGTAAATATATCACTAGCCACTTTAAACAATGCTACCTTATATAAATGTTACTTACCCTACATTATTCATCTCATACGCATACGTATATACTGTACTCTATATCATCGACGGTATCCTTATGTAATACATGTATCACTAGCCACTTTATACTATACTATGCCACTTTGTTTACATACTCATCTCATTTGTACATACTGTACCCGATACCATCTACTGTATCTTGCCTATGCTGCTCTGTACCATCACTCATTCATATATCCTTATGTACATATTCTTTATCCCCTTACACTGTGTACAAGACAGTAGTTTTGGAATTGTTAGTTAGATTACTTGTTATTACTGCATTGTCGGAACTAGAAGCACAAGCATTTCGCTACACTCGCATTAACATCTGCTAACCATGTGTATGTGACAAATAAAATTTGATTTGATTTGATTTGGCCTGTGGCAGCTCAAACCATCTCACCCTGGAGTAATTCACTTGGCGTCTGGTAACCGGCATCTGTCACTCTGCTGTCCCACTGATGCCCCCAGGGAACCTGAGAGGGGCTGATATGAGGCTCATATAACCGCACCTGTAGCCCCACAAAACAGTGCATGTTTTCACCTTAAAAACAACTCTGCCATTACTGCCCACTCCCCTTGCCCTCTTTTCTTACACACCGCAAACCAATGAGCACAACTTGGATCCAACCTCAAAAGCTGGAGGTTGGGTGTTTCCATAGTGACCGGCAGAGAGATACTGTGGTGATGGTGAGGCTAGTCTGTATACCCTGTTCCTGTCCGGCGAGGGGCAGAGCAGCAAGGCTTTATGGGAGATTAGACCCCCCCCCCCCCCCCCCCCCCCCCCCCTGAAGCCTGCTCCAAAAAACAACGTCCCTCCCCTCTCTCAACCCTCCCCTCATTCACATGCAAATTAATCTCCATCACTGATTACACTTGTCAACTGACATGTACAGCTGGAGTCAGGCCCTTAACAACAGGCAGGCTGTTACAGGGACAGTAGATGATACATGACGACTCAGTAGATGATACATGACGACTCAGTAGAGTCAGTAGATGATACATGACGACTCAGTAGAGTCAGTAGATGATACATGACGACAGACAGGTTACACATAAGATCACCACTACAGACCTAGACAGCCACATGCATCTGCACATGTTACTGAGGGCTGTGTAACACAACTCAAACCAGTGCGCAGCTAATCGCTGTATGTAAATCAGCCAGTGCATCAAGATCAGTGTCAGCGCTCAACCATGCAGATCAGCCAACACAATCCACATGTGAAATAGCCTGGGCAAACCACTGGCAGTGCGAATGCCATTATCACAACAATCGACCCGTTTATTATTTAAATTCTTTCATATGAGCATTGTGAAGAAGATTGTGAGGAATAACAGAAATACAAATAAACTTTTATATACATCTAGCTAGCTGTATATAAACGTTTATTTATATTTCTGTTATTTCTCACAATCTTCACAATGCTAGATAGATAGATAGAGAGATAGATGGATAGATCCTGACCAATTACCTATCTTTGAATATATTAAAAAATGTACCCTTCCTCGGCCTACCTACCTGCTGAAGCTCTGCGATCAGACAGGACTGTAGGAAAGGTAGAGGCAACAGAGTAAAGAGTAAACAGAAAGGATACAAGCTCTGGTAGAGCGTCAGGCGGGACTTGACAGCTCTGCTGGCGTTGATGCAGGTGGCGCGCACCAGGCTGGGCAGCAGCGTTCCAGTGACGATGGCCCCGTTGAACAAAGGCCCAAAGAAAGGGACCTACAAGGGGAAGGAGAGAGAGGGATAGAGGGAGAAAGAAACAAAGAAGAAGAAAGAAGAAGAAAGTTAACATGTTATATTATTCAGATAAAATGCTATAAAAAAATGCTGGTTAAGTCATAAAATCATATGAAATGAGTGTGCTTTGAAATGGGCACAGGGTTAGAGTTAGGTTTGAGTTTTGTTATTTAGCATGACAATCACACACATCTAATGCAAATCAATGTAGAGTAAGAGAAATGACTGTCGATACCAGAGAAAAAACCTCTATTGAACAAATACAATGGCAGTTCTCTGTGTTTGAGAGCAGCACGCATATGTGTGTGTGGTTGGTGTGTGTGACACACGCGTCTGCTGATGGGTTTTTTGGGAGATCTTAAATCTGCTGAGTTGAATAATGGTTGACCTGGAATGTGACGTGAATGTCAGAGCCCCTTCATAAACCCTGCTGTCTACTCTGCATGGAACAGCTCATTATACAGAAAGTCCCTCCACTTCAATGATTGGAACGTACTTCAAACTGACATCTAGCTCTAGAACACCATAGAATATGAATGAGAGGGGGGTTCTGAGTATGGTGGAGGTTTGGGCTGAAGACTGGGTGGTTTTAACCTCTTTGGGCTAGGGGGCAGTATTTTGACGTCTGGATGAAAAGCGTGCCCAAAGTAAACTGCCTGTTACTCAGGCCCAGAAGCTAGGATATGCACATAATTGGTAGATTTGGATAGAAAACACTTTGAAGTTTCTAAAACTGTTAGAATAATGTCTGAGTATAACAGAACTGATTTGGCAGGCAAAACCCAGAGCACAATCCATCAAGGGAATTTTTGTTGTTGTTGAGGTCATTGTGTTTTCCAATTGTTTTCTATGGGAGGTACTATTTACGAGGAACCTGGTTGCAGTTTGTTTGGCTTCCACTAGATGTCAAAGGTCTTTAGAAAATAAAAGTTGTTTGAAATGTTTGGACCAAGTTTACAGGTAACTTATTAGATACTTTGTAGGCATGTTGGGCGAGTTGAAACCGGTGTATTTATGAATCAAATGCGCCAAATAAATGGACATTTTTGGGACATAAAGAAGGTCATTATTTAACAAAAGGACCATTTGTGATGTTTCTGGGACATTTTGGAGTGCCAACAGAAGAAGATCTTCAAAGGTAAGGCATTAATTATATCGCTATTTCAGACTTTTGTGGCGCGATAATTGGTTGGGACAATATTTTTGGCCAATATTAGCCATCGCTAGTCTATCGGCCGTTGAGGATTGGCGCAGCCGATGTCTTCTATGGAGCGCAAGTGCACTTGCCTCGTGTCAAACTGTTGCAAGCCGGCACCACTTACTCGTTCATTGCTAGCTGTCCTTGAGGAACCTCTGGCTGGACAGCATCTTCTTAACTACCTACTACTGCTGCATAGCACATTTGAAAATGACACAAGGCAGGTAGACATATTGAAAGTGTCCATTAATTTACTGTTCGGCAAAACAATGTCCATATACAGGTGGCAGCACTTTGCAAAACAAGACACCGGTTTTGTCATCAAAATGTTCAAATTTAATGATATTGTCCATCGGTCTCCTTGACCCCAAAAAAACGGTATCGGCATTGGCCTTAATAAATCCATATTTGTTGTTCGCTAGCACATACCCACAGTGATGGTGATGCACTGTAGTGGAAGAGGAGGGCATTACTTTCCATCTCAGAGTCACACAGCTGGACAGGCAGACAGACAGTTAACCCACTAAACCAACAAGCTAGTTTGGTGGGACACTGGGAAAGAGAGTTAAGAGGGGTTTGTTGAGAAAGTCAGATAGATTGGAGCAGTGCGGGAATATGTGTTTGATCAATTTTAGTAGAGAAATTGTGAAAATAGC
The DNA here is from genome assembly GCF_045791955.1 of Oncorhynchus clarkii lewisi. Lineage (NCBI taxonomy): Eukaryota > Metazoa > Chordata > Actinopteri > Salmoniformes > Salmonidae > Oncorhynchus > Oncorhynchus clarkii. The sequence continues at coordinate 46,060,396 of NC_092165.1, forward strand.
ACCCATTATATTTTTTTAATGTAAGTAAAATGTAATGTAAGTAAAATAGTCTATGACACCACCCATTACAGACATGGATTTAATGGAAAATAATCAACCAAGTGTAGAAGCAAACTCTGAAAACTCATTGTGACAAACTGCCATATTGGTTTTGCATTGAGTATTCAGAGCAGCCAACCAGCTGATCTGTAGTACCTGTGGTTTCTTCATGATCTGTATGAAGAACGTGTGGTTCTTCATGGGGTACACGATGATCAGCACGTCTCCAAAGTCAGTGGGGATGATGCCGCGCCGGTAGTCCCTGCTGTGCTCCGACCACACTATGTGAACTTCATCGTTTCCCAGGTGACGCAGCTGCACCGGAACAAATCACACGCTTTAGACATGGCTAGCAACGGTGATCACATTTAAAAAAACATATTGTCATTACTATAAAAAACAAATATATATATATATAGGTTAGCTATTACCACAGCTCTGGGTGTTGTGACAATGTAAAACATCTCCTAATTTCAACTTTGATTGGAAATTCAAATAACAAAAAAACATTTTAAAACCAATCATGGAAATTAACTTTACTCCAAATTGCATCCAATTTCCATGTTCTATTCATAAATACAACTTCAGTTCGGACAGAAATTACAGGAAATTGGCAGATTGTTATTTTAACTCTATTTTTGAACCAAGACATAGGAGCGAGAAAAGAGAAAGAACACTCTTGCCCCAGTATTGTGGTTGACATGGACATTGAGTGATGGGCAAAGACCTGCCGTTCGAACCTCACCGGTCTTTATCCTTCATTAATGGGGCAGAGTTGATCCTTGACCACATGACCTTACCAGGATAGACTGGGCCTAGTTAGGGCCAAAGAGTATTTCCTGCCTAGGTGAAGAGATTAGGAATAACTCCTGTCCCTGATCATGTGGCATCATGACTGCTAAGACTGAGCCTCCTCGCTGACTGACTCGCTGAGAGAAGAAGAAAACATGTGCTAATGTACTTGGGTCTAATGAGCCATTAAGAAAACATGCCCTCGCTACCCAAAAAATGCAATTAGCACATTCTATTATAACCCCTTAATTATGCTAATGGTTTAATGTTAAACAAATCCACAACCCGCTGATTGAACGTCGTGCTCACTGGTTGATCTCATCTGTACAGGCGCAGGTCAGACCAGACAGACAGGGACAAATTAACCAAGAATGTTGAATATGCATGTCGAAGTTGCCCACAAAAATCCTAGGGATGTTAATTAACATTAGACATTTTACATAGAGTGAGTTGAACCAAGAGGCAGGACTGTCTGGGTAAATGCTAATGCATCTTTGTGTTCTCCTTCAGCAAGCTCTCCAACACCAGGGAATATGTTTAATAATAACAATACAAATGTTTGGTGGCTGCTAATATTTGTCCTATTTCATACATGTACAAGTATGTATTATAAGCATGCGTGAATTGGAAATGTGTTTTTTGCATATACCAACTGTCCCTGAGACACCCTCGGAGAGCGGCATCACGGCGAAATTAGGAGTCAGGACAATATGGACCATCACGGTAAAGGAGGATATTGGTTTGTGGGAAGGTCGATTTCAATGATATATGAATAGAGGAGGATGTCAGAAAAGCAGGAATTGATGATTAAATCAGGGGAAGAATCACATCCCTGTCCCTACTACACAGTACTATAGCTATATGTGGCACTAGAAGCTCTCCTATGTGTGGCTTCAGTTAAAGGCCCTTGTCCAATTGGCCCTCAAAATTTGGCAATATATCAAATTCATTCCATTAATTCGAATGTAGGTTTTGGCGTGATAATACAAATGCAAGAATCCAATTATTATTATTATTATTGAGCTTTTATGTCCGCTTGTTCTTACGTTAACTTTTTGGCCTCGTCTCCTTCGCTCCTTCTGTGCACCTTCTCATTTACACTAGAGATCTGTATATAATGACAAGATGCTCATATGTCCACCTCAACAATGGGAGTCGTTGCCCCAAAGGCGGGAAGGCAAGTGACAAAGGCGGGAAAGCATGGGGCTTATTTTGGACAGACTTGGGTGAGAGTGAAACCTCTCTCTTCGTACTCTTCCTCTCGGTTTACACACACATACCAAGCCTCTTCCCCTGACACTGTCTACAACAAAGATGAGAGATCACTTCTTCTTCTCTGACAAGCAATTTCAACTTACTATTTAAACTGAAAAAAATTATAAACGCAATATGCAACAATTTCAAAGATTTTACTGAGTTGCAGATCATATAAGGAAATCAGTCAATTGAAATAAATTCATTCTGCCCTAATTTATGGATTTCACATGACTGGGCAGGGGTGCAGCCATGGGTGGGCCTTGGAGGGCATAGGCCCACCCACTGGGGAGCCAGGCCCACCCACTTGGGAGCCAGGCCCAGGCTGGTGTGGTTACACGTGGTCTGAAGGTTGTGAGGCCAGTTGGACACAGCTAAATTCTCTAAAACTATGTTGGAGGCAGCTTATGGTAGAGAAACAAACATTGAATTCTCTGGCATCAGCTCTGGTGGACATTCTTGCAGTAAGCATGCCAATTGCACGCTCCCTCAAAACATCTGTGCATTGTGGTGTGACAAAACTGCTCAATTTCATGTGGTATTTTATTGTACCTGGCACAAGGTGCACCTGTACAATGATCATGCTGTTTAATCAGCTTCTTGATATGCCACACCCTGTCAGGTGGATGGATTATCTTGGCAAAAGATAAATGCTCACTAACAGGGATGTAAACAAATTTGTGCACAACATTTCTGAAAAATACACTTTTTGTTTGTATGGAACATTTCTGGGACTTTTGACTTCAGCTCATGAAACATGGGACCAACACTTTACATGTTGCGTTTATATTTTTGTTTAGTGGTAAATTTGAGGTTTGGTCCAACAGAATCAGTCATATGGACACCCAAACATTATTTTAATAGAGAGAGAAGTTCACCTTACTAATGCTTGTGTACTAAAACATCTGTTTTTAAGCCTAGGCATTGGGTTTGAGATTGCCATATAAACTAACTCATATAGGATAGAAAAGTGTGTGTGCGCATTAATAGAGGCCTGACTGTCTCTGTGTGTAGAATGACCCCATGATATCTAGGCACTCAGCCAAAGACTTGACACAAATTAACTGGTTCCTCTTAGCTTCACTGGAGACAGAGCAAAGTGTTATTCTGCACACCAGTGAGAGCTATTGTTCTGCTTGGAGCCTGTTTCTGGGTGAAAGATTCATGTTTTGTGTGTGTGTGTGTGTGTGTGACCAGTACAACCATACATCATCTGGGCCGACAGTCAAAGGCACTTGCTTGCCCAACTTGGGGGAACCGTTGAGCTACTGTTAGAGGAAGTATGTCTGGAGTGACTTCCTGTCATTCTGGCCCCTATTGTTCTCACTCAGGTGCGACAGACTGAGGCAACCTTTTCACCCAGTTGTCTCCCCTCACACACACATACATAGGGTCACGTGTTTTGCAGATGCTTGCATGGGGTAGGTTGACTATATAAATGCTCCTGTAGTCTTTGTACAGGAGTCGCTCACTCCATTTCACCTGCGTGGGCGGGGCAACCAGTCTCCTCATTATAATATGTTTTTAATAAAAGTAAAACCTTGATTGACTGTTTATTGTGCCTCTCCTCATTATTAGTTAACGGTAGAATTTCCACCACATTCTTGGCGAGCTTGGCAGGAGGTGTACTTCCACCCGCAGACCGTTTCTGAGGACCTGGTTAAACTGTGCACAGGGGGCTCCAAATTGAAACCCCAGGAAACCGCACTTCTGACAGGAGCAGACTGAGACCCGCCTAAGGACCCAAAAGGAAGGCAGGGCGGGTGGATACTTTTGAAGCCCCTGTTGAGGGTACGCTCAGAGTGAGGTCACGCTCAGAGTGAGGTCACGCTCAGAGTGAGGTCACGCTCAGAGCGATGTCTTCCTTAAGAGGGTCAAAGCTGAGACAACCAGCAGGCCTGAGTTGAGTTGATAAGAGTGTTTTAAGTGAGGTATCCTTGGACATGATTTTTAATTAGCCAGTTGAGGGCAACCAAAACTCCAGATCCGTGGTACTGATTTGATCACCATAGGACTGGTGAGGTTAATGTAAAGTGAGGGACCAGAGCGCGAGTGCACTCGGCTTGGCGAAGCTCATTGAACGAGGGACCAGAGTGCAGGTGACTCCTTGTGAGGGCATTTGACTTAGTGAAGTTCAAATTATAATGTGTTTAACCAGGTAGGCTAGTTGAGAACAAGTTCTCATTTGCACCTGCGACCTGGCCAAGATAAAGCATAGCAGTGTGAACAGACAACAACACAGAGTGTTGGACTGGAGTGTGAGTGGTCTTGCGAGGGCCCTCGGCTCGGTGAAGCTCAATTGATTTAGCCTCTCCTCATTATTAGTTAAAGGTCGAATTTACACCACAACTTTCTAACCATACCCTTTTTATGTCTCAACTCTTCAAATTGCAAGCAGAGCAGGCACTACTAAAACAGGAGTATCAGTGAATATTGCTTCTGGAAAATGAATGCTCAGTTTGTCTCTCGCGGCATTGCGGTACCAGGTACTGCTAGCAGCATTTTAGCCAAAGACTGCTATAGTAGCTAGTCGGATTTATAAGTGTGCAATATGCATTTAAAACACAATTCTATAAGGAATTGGCAACTCACTCTCATTCTGAGAAATAAGGTAGGCTACTTGATGTCAACATTTGAACAAAGTGGAGAGGCTAGCATGCTGTTAAAACAGTTGGAGACAGACACATGGGTGTGTTCATAATTCAACTGTTCAACCGTGTTAGCTAGGGAACACATCCAAGTTGGCTAAACTTGAAATAAAAATATTAGCTGGCTATTCATTAGCATGTGGCCTTGTGCTTGAGAGATTGTTTATGAGATCTTTGTTAAATTTTCTATAATGCCTGCTACAATAAGTTAGTCATTATTAGTGAATGTGCATTATACGTGGTTCTGATCATTTTTTTTTTTTTTTACAAAAAGGTGCATTTTCATAGATAGACTTGAAAGTTTGATCAGTGATTATTAAAAAATAAATAATCAGGTTACACTATTTTGATAATATAATTAAATTACAAGTGGGTCTTATGGTTGTGGAAGGCTTATATTTAGCCTAGGTATAACTTCACAAGCCCTGAATTCATTAGATGAATGCTGACTGTTTGAAATGCAGTGTATTTGACCTTTAAATTGTACAACACTTATTTAGAGAAAACATAAAAAAATATAAATGTATATTGTGAATCGCCTATAAGTTAGAAAATGTAGATGTGATTTGTAGGCCATACCAACCAGCCCCATCTCAGTGTCCTCCCACAAGGCCCATGGGTCTCATCCCATTAACACACAGCAAAGCAGGCCTCGCAGCAGTACAGTCCATTATAAAAACAACAGAGCAGGCCTCACAGCAGTACAGTCCATTATAAAAACAGCAGAGCAGGCCTCTCAGCAGTACAGTCCATTATAAAAACAGCAGAGCAGGCCTCACAGCAGTACAGTCCATTATAAAAACAGCAGAGCAGGCCTCTCAGCAGTATAGTCCATTATAAAAACAATAGAGCGCAGGCCTCTCAGCAGTAGTCCCTTATAAAAACAACAGAGCAGGCCTCTCAGCAGTACAGTCCATTATAAAAACAACAGAGCAGGTCTCTCAGCAGTACCTTATAAAAACAGCAGAGCAGGCCTCTCAGCAGTACAGTCCATTATAAAAACAGCAGAGCAGGCCTCTCAGCAGTACAGTCCATTATGAAAACAGCAGAGCAGCAGCCCAGTTAAGCCATGGTGCCTGAGGCTGGTAGTGAGCGTGAGGCCGCCGGGTGCCGCTAGCTCTGACATTAGGACCCTACATGGCCTGACCCCCACCTCACAGGTCACTCCTGTAACCATATTACCACAACCAGCTGCTGCCCTCAAGCCCACAATTGGATTGGAGGAATTCACATTCTTTTTCCTCATTTTCCTTTCTGGTTTAAATGGGGCCCGTTTTTTTCCTTTCTTTCCCTCAGACAGACAATCTGGCCAGCGAAAGCCTCCCCCACCCCACTACACACAGTACGCACTTGAGAGCGGGCGGGTGGGCGAGGCTGAACGTTTTATTTGTAAAATGACAGAGAAACTTCCTGCCTGGATGCCGATAAAGCCTCTTTTTCATCCCAATCTCATCCCCTTCCCTCCCACCCCCTTTAAGCCTCCACACCCGCTGCCGAGCTGCCAATTTCTGTATCGCCTGTGGCTAGCGCGGGGTTCTGGGAGGAGAGGAGTGCAATTACAGGGGCTCCCAGTCAAATGAATCGAAGAGGGCCAACGGCACACACCAGTGCCTCACACCAGCTAGCCAAAATCGAATCTTGCGCATGCTAACTAATTTCCGCAGCCACCGAGCACAGGTTCAGTGTGGAGTCGGTGCAGGACTGTTTTTTGGGGCGAGGGGGGAAGGGAGGTGTTGGTGGTGCGGAGGTGGTATATGAGGAGGACCTGATGAATTTCCTATCTTCGTGGGACATCGCATGAGAAGATAGGCTGCATGGGCAGGGGCTTCGCAGCTCATTTCTCCATGCTAACTGCTGCTGGTGTGCTACAGCCAGGGAAACAGCTGAAGCGCCCATCGATCGCTCCCGTCGTCACGGCCGGAATGGGATAAAAAGGTCCTGCCGGCATCCGCCTGGCCCCTGCCCTGCCAGGGTCAGCTAATGGCTGAATTTGGGCCCCAGTCACTGCACCCAGGGAGGGGGGCAGGAAGGGTGAACAGGTCCAGGAATCACAGTCATTACCGTAGCCACACATGCCTCTTCTCACACGCCTGCTCCTCTCTCTACTCCTCAGGCCTGCCCAGGGTTTACTAATCAATGCCAGAACACAGGAGTCACACCACCTGATCTCAGTTTAGCACAGAGTGAAGAGCCAAGACAGCACACATATAGACTGAGTAGCGTTCTGCAGTCATTTCACTCTTTACACTGTTTGAAGCCTTTTTTTGTATGGGTCGATCCACCAATTAGTGCCTTTTGAATAGTGTAACTTGGTGAAAAAAAACTTATGTCACCTAATTTTTACAAATCGGACATAAAGACCACATGTTCAACTGAATGAAAAACACTTTTTCCCATCTCAAAAGGTTGAATAAAAAAAAACATTATGTGCCTAATAAAGTAACAGTTGACCTTAACAGCGTTGACAACATCATCTTTAATCAGCCAAATCCCCTTGAGACAGGGGGAATGGAAGCTTGTTGTGTGGAACAGGGAGGGGCAATTGAATGAAAGATTCACCAAAAATGAACATTCTTAAAACATTTCTATGGGTAACAGGGTTGACGTGTTATGCTCGACAAACTCACTTTTTCACCACAAAGCGGCAAAATAGTGTAAACGCATGTGAGCTGGTTCTACGCTATGATTTGACTCAATGTCTTTTCTGAATGTTTTATTTAAAGCAGCAATCAGCATTTAAAAGCTTTCTCCCCAACCGTTTCAGTAAAAAAAAAGCAGTGTGATAGGGCTGGACAAATGTAACCACTCAAATTAACAGACAGCGATATGGATGCAAGGACATGTTTTGAGGCTACATAGTGTTTCTTTACATTTACAATTTTATTTTGTAAAAGAAGCTTACATTTTAGGTTCTGATGGCGTATGACAGTTGAACTAAGCTCATGAGGCATTTATAAGTTATATTCTTCAAGATGTAATGGGTACATTGAATGAATTCCAAAATGGATGAATCAACTGCAATCTGCAGATTGCCCCTTTAAAAAGGAATAGTTTCACCATATTAAAATGAAAGTTTAGTTTACATAAGTGTTGACCATAAATGAGGGACAGGTTGATGTTGTTTTTTTTACCTTAAAACAAATCACCAATAAAATTAAAAAAGAATAATCTTTAGAAATGACTATCAAAGCAACAAAATAACTAGGGCTTTACAAAGATGGTGAAAACTGTGAGAAATGTTGGGGTTCAGTTGGTTAAAATCTTCCTCGAGTCACAGAGGATGCACAAAGGGACATGTCTACTTGCACATTCATCTTCTGCACATCACTCCAGTGTTTAATTGCTAAACCGTAATTATTTCGCCACTATGGCCTATTTATTGCTTTACCTCCCTAATCTTACTACATTTGCACAGACTGTATACAGATTTTTCCATTGTATTATTGACTGTATGTTTGTTTATTCCATGTGTAACTCTGTGTTGTTTTTGTCGCACTGCTTTGCTCTATCTTGGCCAGGTCGCAGAACTTGTTCTCAACTGGCCTACCTGGTTAAAACATTTTTTTACAAATAATTACAATAACACAAATGCTGAATTCTAGTACTTTAGCAAGTCTTTATTCATATAAAAAAATCAGACATATTGAATTTTCTATGTGGCCCATTGTTACGTCCACCATCAAGAAACCCCCTGGGGTACGTGCAATGTCGTCGGGGGTACGCCAAATAAAAAGGTGATTCATATTCCCCCCCCCACATTTTCAAACAGTGCATTTATATTTTCCAACAGGGCTATACATTTGGGTGAGTTTTTTACAAGTAGCCTTGTTTCACTGCCAAAAATAAAATTAAACCACCTAGTGTTCAGAGAAATAACAACACAATGTCACATACAGGTAGCCTAGTCAAATAATTAACATCCAATCACATTAACCATTACTCTCTCGCGGGAATTCCACTAACGGTCCGAATGTAGCCGCTGCACATTCTGTTTGCTCGAAAATGGATAAATGGTTAAAAAAAGTAAGGCGTCCATAGAGACACATACCAGCTTTGCTACTACCAGCAGTACTACACCTGCACCTGTCGACGACACAAGTTGTTCTGCTTCCACAAGCACATCTAATGTTAGCATCAGTAATTCCACATTTGTTGCTAGCCCAGCTAGCATGGACACTGACAGTTGTGAATCTGATGCGACCGAAGAGCTACTGCCCCCTTACCCGGGAAAGCACCGAACACCAGACAGGGACGTTGGACCATCGAAGACACGCAAATATATGATGAGAACTACATTGATTCGGGGTTCACTTATATTGAGAGTAATGCCTTTCCTCAGCCACAGTGTGTTATATGTGCAAAAGAAGTATTTCACAACTCGATGAAACCTTCACTCTTGTGCAGACATTTAGAAACAAAACATGCCAATTTGAAAAATAAGCCACGTGAGTTTTTGGAGTGAGAATTAAGACGACTTTCGAGTAGTAAGACATGTATAAAAGCAACAGATACCATTATTACTGCTTTACATACAAGCCAGTGAATTCTATGAGTTACAGGTGGATGAGTCAACAGACTGGCACAGCTCCTGGTATATGTCGGTTATGTTTATGAGTCGTCAATTAAGGAAGACATCCTCTTCTGCAAACCACTGGAAACCAGGACAACATGAGAGGATATTTTTAAAGTACTGGACAGCTTTGTGACATCAAATGGACTTTGGTGGTCAAGATGTGTTGCTATTTGTTCTGATGGCGCAAAAGCCATTACAGAGAGACATAGTGGAGTGGTAACGCGCGTACAAGCAGTTGCTCCCGACGCCACTTGGGTACACTGCAGCATCCACCGAGAGGCTCTTACTGCCAAGGGAATGCCTATCAGCTTGAAATATGTTTTGGACACTACAGGGAAAATGGTTAACTTAGTTAATTTAAAGCAAGGCCCCTGAACTCTCATGTATTTTCTGCATTATGCAATGATATGGGCAGCGACCATGTAATGCTTTTACAACATAGTGCACTGGTTATCAAGGAGCAATGTATTGACATGTTTTTTTAAATTGAGAGACAAGCTTAAAGTTTTCTTTAATGACATCATTTTCACATGTCTGACCGCTTGCATGATGACGAGTTTCACACACGACTGGCTTATCTGGGTGATGTTTTTTCTTGCCTGAATGATCTGAATCTAGGATTACAGGGACTCTCCACAACTATATTCAATGTGCGGGACAAAATTGAGGCTATGATTAAGAAGTTGGAGCTCTTCTCTGACTGACTGACTGACATTAACAAGGACAACACACAGGTCTTTCCATCATTGTATGATTTTTGTGTGCAAATGAACTCAAGCTTCCGGACAATGTCAAATGTGATATAGCGAAGCACCGGAGTGAGTTGGGTGTGCAATTACGCAGGTACTTTGCTGAAAAGTATGACACAAACAACTGGATTCGTTATCCCTTTCATGCCCTGCCTCCAGTCCACTTACCGATATCTGAACAAGAGAGCCTCAACAAAATTGCAACAATTTAATTTAATCAGAAGCCACTGCCAGATTTCTGGATTGGGATGTGCTCAGAGTATCCAGCCTTGGCAAATCACGCTGTTAAGACACTGATGCCCTTTGCAACCACGTACCTATGTGAGAGTGGATTCTCGGCCCTCACTAGCATGAAAACTAAATACAGGCACAGACTATGTGGAAAATGATTTAAGACTGGGACTCTTTCCAATACAACCAAACATTGCAGAGTTATGTGCATCCTTTCAAGCACACCCTTCTCATTAATTTGAGGTGAGTTATTCACAATTTTTGATGAACAAATAAAGTTCCCACGAGCCGGGTTGTGACAAAAACTCACTAATGTTTATGTTTAATAAATGTATCGTATAGTGTGTGTGGCAGGCTTACAATGATGTCAAAAAACTAAATTTGAGAGTGCGCTGACCCTGGTGCTAAAGGTGGTACGCAGCTGGAGGTTGAATGTTTGAAGGGGTATGGGACTATAAAGTTTGGGAACCACTGATCTGGAAGGAGTAATATTAACAAGTACCTTTTTGGTGAGGCAGTCGTCAGAGTTGGACGGCATGCGTGTGGACACATGCAATATGACTTCCACTGTGGAGGTAGCGTAGTAGGGAGCAGTGTGTCCTGTGCTGCCGTTCCTCTGAAGCCCTCCCATGAAGCCACAGTGTGTGGCTAGATCCACCTGAGGGGGACACAACACGGTTAGGAGAGCGTGATGTCAGTGTGCGTGTCAGAGAGAGAGACGAGATGCAGGGCAGGGTTTCTGCTAGCCGGTAATAGCCGGCTTTTGGCCCAAAAAATAAATAGAAAAGCCAATAAATACAATTACTGCTGGCCAACGGTCCAGGAGAAAAATAAAATAATCCCATTGCATAATAATAATAATGATTTTTAGCCTATTCATTGATGGAAATATTAGTTGATGTAAATGCATTTGAATAGTCATTCTTATAGTTCTATAGCAGGGGTACTCAACTCTGACCCTACGAAGTCTAGAGCCTGCTGGTTTTCTGTTCTACCTGATAATTAATTGCAGACACCTGTGTCCCATGTCTAAATCAGTCCCTGATTACAGGGGAACAATTTAAAAAATGCAGTGGTTTTGTTTGAGAGTTCTACAGGTTAATTTGCAAATATGGTGAAAATAAATTGCAGTCTGTACAGTATATTCGTTATACATCTTATTTATCGCACGTGTACAGCATACAGATACAGAGCCTTTTAGCAGAAAATCTGTCAGACAGCGCAAGAGCTGCTGCTTTAGCATCTCAAATAGCAAATGCATAGGCAATGAAAGGCAGGCTTCATCAGTTTCATCATACATTTTTCTTGGGTCACTATAACTATATCTATTTTGCCAATTGGATTGATCCCCTCCACCACACGGAACCCCACTAATCTACCGACGGAAATGCACAAGGTGGCTAAAAACAGACCTCCATCCTATGCTAGCTTGCTACCCATGGCTCGACTAGCTGTCTGAATCGCCGTGACACCAACCAACCTCACTACTCACTGGACCCTTATGATCACTCGACTAAGCATGCCTCTCCTTAATGTCAATATGCCTGGTCCATTGCTATTCTGGTAAGTGTTTATTGGCTTATTTCACTGTAGAGCCTCTAGCCCTGCTCATTAAACCTTAACCAACCTTTCAGTTCCACAACCCACACATGCGATGACATCACCTGGTTTCAATGATGTTTCTAGAGACAATATCTCTCTCATCATCACTCAATGCCTAGGTTTACCTCCACTGTATTCATATCCTACCATACCTTTGTCTGTACATTATACATTGAAGCTATTTTATCGCCTTTTACTCTCTGTTCCAGACGTTCTAGACGACCAATTCTGATAGCTTTTAGCCGTACCCTTATCCTACTCCTCCTCTGGTGAAGTAGAGGTGAATCCAGGCCCTGCAGTGCCTAGCTCCACTCCTATTCCCCAGGCGCTCTCTTTTGATGACTTCTGTAACAGTAATAGCCTTGGTTTCATGCATGTGAACATTAGAAGCCTCCTCCCTAAGTTTGTTTTATTCACTGCTATAGCACACTCTGCCAACCCGGAGGTTCTAGCCGTGTCTGAATCCTGGCTTAGGAAAACCACCAAAAATTCTGAAATTTTCATCCCTAACTACAACATTTTCAGACAAGATAGAACTGCCAAAGGGGGCGGTGTTGCAATCTACTGCAAAGATAGCCTGCAGTGTTCTGTTCTACTATCCAGGGTTGTACTCAAACAATTTGAACTTTTAAAAATACACCTCTCTAAAAACAAGTCTCTCACCGTTGCAGCCTGCTATAGACCACCCTCTGCCCCCAGCTGTGCTCTGGACACCATATGTGAACTGATTGCCCCCCATCTATCTTTAGAGCTCGTGCTGCTAGGCGACCTAAACGGGAACATGCTTAACAACCCAGCCACCCTCAATCTCACACAAATTATCAATGAACCTACCAGGTTACCCCAAAGCCGTAAACACGGGCACCCTCATAAATATCATCATAACCAACTTGCCCTCTAAATACACATCTGCTGTTTTCAACCAAGATCTCAGCGATCACTGCCTCATTGCCTGCATCCGTAATGGGTCAGCGGTCAAACGACCTCCACTCGTCACTGTCAAACGCTCACTGAAACACTTCAGCAAGCAGGCCTTTCTAATCGACCTGGCCGGGGTATCCTGGAAGGATATTGATCTCGTCCCGTCAGTAGAGCACGCCTTGTTATTTTAAAAAAAATGCCTTAAATAAGCATGCCCCATTCAAGAAATTTTGAACCAGGAACAGATATAGCCCTTGGTTCTCTCCAGACCTGACTGCCCTTCACCAACACAAAAACATCCTATGGCGTTCTGCATTTGCATCGAACAGCCCCCGTGATATGCAACTTTTCAGGGAAGCTAGAAACCAATATACACAGGCAGTTAGAAAAGCCAAGGCTAGCTTTTTCAAGCAGAAATTTGCTTCCTGCAACACAAACTCAAAAAAGTTCTGGGACACTGTAAAGTCCATGGAGAATAAGAACACCTCCTCCCAGCTGCCCACTGCACTGAAGATAGGAAACACTGTCACCACCAACAAAACCACTATAATTGAGAATTTCAACAAGCATTTTCTATGGCTGGCCATGCTTTCCACCTGGCTACCCCTACCCCGGTCAACAGCACGGCACCCCCCAAAGCAACTTGCCCAAGCCTTCCCCAATTCTCCTTCTCTCAAATCCAGTCAGCTGATGTTCTGAAAGAGCTGCAAAATCTGGACCCCTACAAATCAGCTGGGCTAGACAATCTGGACACTTTCTTTCTAAAATTATCTGCCGAAATTGTTGCCACCTCTATTACTAGCCTGTTCAACCTCGCTTTAGTGTTATCTGAGATTCCTAAAGATTGGAAAGCATCTGCGGCCATCACCCTCTTCAAAGGGGGGGACACTCTTGACCCAAACTGCTACAGACCTAAATCTATCCTACCCTTCGAAAGCCAAGTCAACAAACAGATTACCAACCATTTCCATATCCCACCATACCTTCGCTGGTATGCAATCGGGTTTCAGAGCTGGTCATGGGTGCACCTCAGCCACGATCAAGGTCCTAAACGATATCATAACTGCCATCGATAAGAAACAATACTGTGCAGCCATATTCATTGATCTGGCCAAGGCTTTCGACTTTTACGTCACCACATCCTCATCGGCAGACTCGACAGCATTGGTTTCTTAAATGATTGCATTGCCTGGTTCACCAACTACTTCTCTGATAGAGTTCAGTGTGTCAAATTGGAGGGTCTGTTGTCCGGACCTCTGGCAGTCTGTATGGGGGTGCCACATGGTTAAATTCTTCGACTGACTCTCTTCTTTGTATACATCAATGATGTCGCTCTTGCTGCTGGTGAGTCTCTGATCCAACTCTACACAGACGACACCATTCTGTATACTTCTTGCCCTTCTTTGGACACTGTGTTAACAACCCTCCAGGCGAGCTTCAATGCCATACAACTCTCCTTCCGTGGCCTCCAATTGCTCTTAAATACAAGTAAAACTAAATAAATGCTCTTCAACCGATCGCTGCATGCACCTGCCCGCCTGTCCAACAACACTACTCTGGACGGCTCTGACTTAGAATATGTGGACAACTACAAATACCTAGGTGTCTGGTTAGACTGTAAACACTTCTTCCAGACTCACATCAAACATCTCCAATCCAAAGATAAATCTAGAATTGGCTTCCTATTTCGCAACAAAGCATCCTTCACTCATGCTGCCAAACATACCCTTGTAAAACTGACCATCCTACCAATCCTCGACTTCGGCGATGTAATTTACAAAATAGTCTCCAATACCCTACTCAATAAATTGGATGCAGTCTATCACAGTGCCATCCGTTTTGTCACCAAAGCCCCATATACTACCCACCACTGTGACCTGTACGCTCTCGTTGGCTGGCCCCCACTTCATACTCATCGCCAAACCCACTGGCTCCAGGTCATCTACAAGACCCTGCTAGGTAAAGCCCTGCCTTATCTCAGCTCGCTGGTCACCATAGCAGCACCCACCTGTAACACGTGCTCCAGCAGGTATTTCTCTCTGGTCACCCCCAAAATGAATTCTTCCTTTGGCCGCCTATCCTTCCAGTTCTCTGCTGCCAATGACTGGAACGAACTACAAAACCTCTGAAACTGTAAACACTTATCTTCCTCACTAGCTTTAAGCACCAGCTATCAGAGCAGCTCACAGATTACTGCCCCTGTGCATAGCCCATCTATAATTTAGCTCAAACAACTACCTCTTTCCCTACTGTATTTATTTATTTTGCTCCTTTGCACCCCATTATTTCTATCTCTACTTTGCACATACTTCCACTGCAAATCAACCATTCCAGTGTTTTACTTGCTATATTGTATTTACTTCACCACCATGGCCTTTTTTTGCCTTTACCTCCCTTATCTCACCTCACTTGCTCACATTGTATATAGACTTATTTTTCTACTGTATTATTGATTGTATGTTTGATTTACTCCATGTGTAACTCTGTGTTGTTGTATGTGTCGAATCTGCTTTGCTTTATCTTGAGCAGGTAGCAATTGTAAATTAGAAATTGTTCTCAACTTGCTTACCTGGTTAAATAAAGGTGAAAAAAATCAGCTCGACGCACACCACTTTACAATGAGCTGGAGGCAGTACGTGTTCGGAAAACATATACATTTTACTACATATTATGAGGCATGTCTTACCTTAGCCTAGCCAAAATCAGACCACATCCGTGGAGGCAATTATTTTCTAATCAACTTTCTTTCATTGTCCAGGAGCCAAAGGCACAATCGTAGTCGTATTAGCAACCCATGCTAGTTGTTGCATATTACCTCCTATTATCTCCCCTCTTTCTATATTTCTAATGGTTATTTTCATCTGTTACATGAAACCACTCGCATGTGCAGTGTGCTATTGACAATGGTATTTTCCCACTAATTGCATTATTGCTGTCCTTTTATTATCTGAAGAAATAAAAGTTTATCAACATTTTAAGCTAAACTTTCTGATCTGTTGCATCAAATGTAGCCTAGGCATACTGGTTGTATGAATCTGGGATCTATCGTCTCAAAACTGTCCCAGAGTCTGTTTGGATTAGGCCATTTCTTTCTCGACAAGCTGACCAATAGAATAGGTACACTTTTCTACTATGGGTGATAGTAGATTGACATAGGTAGTGATTTTGCTGTTTGTTACTCATCTTATTGGCCGAGGAAAAGTAAATGTGGACAGTTATTCTTAACTTCAAAGTGCCCATCATAACTCAGTAAGGCCTGCACATTGTTGCATGTTCTGTTAATATGAATGACCATAATCTAAATATGATTTATGTCATCATGAGCACCATGGGTGGACGCACTAATCAGAGTTATGCACCCAATGCACATGGGTCCGGTAAATTTCTCAAATGTCCGTTAAATTAAAATGCTGCCAGTCAAATGTCCAGCGCCACAATTTCCTAATGGAAACCCTGCCGCAGGTGTGTGTGTGTGTGTGTACCTCCCATCCCAGGCCAGACACAAAATCCTCGTAGGTCTGACTGCCTGCGCTGTTGGACAGGATGGAGCATTTGTCCTCCTGACCCTCCCCGATGTAGAACACAGCGATCTTGTGTGTCTCCCTGCTGTTAAGACAAACACACAGACCTGTCGTTAGAACAATGGACCTAGCGAAGCTACACTGTTCTTAGTGCCTACCTCCACACTCATCCCAGTTAAGATGGGCGTGCTCTGAAATGTGAACTACACACCACCAAACGTAACCTGGTCTCAAAAGCAAAACAAATTATATTTGGCTAAAATCTGTGGCACTTCATTTAGTATGAAATATTACTTTACGTTAGGTTACATTGGCCTACAAATGTAATAGCAGTCATTCAATATAATATGAATTGCAGGGTTAGGATTTAGGTTAAAGTTAAGGGAAAGGTTAGCTAACATGCTAAGAGGTTGCAAAGTAGGGAAAAGCAGTAAGCAGTTAACTGACTAGGTATCCCCCTTTCCCTTTCCTAGTTACAAAGTTGCTAATTAGCTAAAATGCTAAAGTTGTTTGTGATGAGATTCAAACATAACCTTTGGGTTGCTAGACATTCAAGTAACCTACTGTCCTATCGAACGTAACATATCTTACTAAATCTGAGTGCCACTGATTTTAGTAAAATATCATATGCTTTGCTCTGAGACCAGGCTGTCAAACATACATCTCCAAACAATACTGTGCAAATTCCAAAAAGTAATTGTAGCAAATACGGTTAATAAAAAAAAAAAATGTAACCTTTATTTAACTAGGCAAGTCAGTTAAGAACAAATTCTTATTTACCATGACGACCTACCAGGGAACAGTGGGTTAACTCCCTTGTTCAGGGGCAGAATGACAGATTTTGACCTTGTCAGCTCAGGGATTTGATCAAGCAACCTTTCAGTTACTGGCCCAACGCTCTAACCACTAGGCTAACCTAAGCCCACTAATGAAGATTCTTAAGAGTTAGTGTACAATAGTATATGTGTTTACTGCCTTCCCCCCCCGTCATGTGACAAACAAAACAAGAGCAGACACAGAGTTCCACCCCTGCGCTTCACCGTTGTCATGGCGGAGCATGGTGCTGTGTTAAATTGGGGGCATTTTGGATGCTTCGACACAGGTTGCCTTGTCTGGCAAAATCCTGGGGGCATTCTTTAATAAGCCCCAGTCATTAGCAGTGTGAAGTGCCTATTGATCGCTGTGCGTGAGTACTGCCTAGCTGTGATCAGCCCGAGATGGTGTAGATTAGGAGGAGAGGAGGGGAGGGCAGAGTGAAGCAGTTTTAATACGTGTCGCCTTGAGAGTGTGATCTTTACTGATTTAGAGGAAGAGAATCTTCATTAGCAGGCGTAGGTTCAGAGTAATGACGGACATGGAACGCCGCGATATTTCAGGCTTAGCTAGAATACCTAGGTGAAATCTAGGATGGTTTGTTCAAAAGGTCTTGCTTAGAGATTCAGTAAGTTCCTTTTATGCCGAACAAGAAGCAAATCATACATGCCAATGTTACCTAGGGATACAGTGTGTGCTGAAGAGGCCCTAAATAATCAGTGTACAGGAACATACCACTGCCTGGAATCCAAATTCTTCAGTTCTCTCAAAAGTTTTGAGTTCTTCTTCAGGAGATGAAAGCTTTTCCTGAAAAGGAATAAACAAATTTGAACTTGAAAAGCATCTAGATGGCACTTCATATGTACCAGTGTACCAGTGCATGCTATTTTTTGAATGGTAAAAAGCAGATTGAAAGTAGGATAAGAAAGCTTCAGGTTTAACTTTTGGTCTGACGAGTAACAGGTGCAAACAGGTTTAAATTGAGCTCCGAGACCATTACTAATCTACAGTTGGGCACAGTTTCCCTGTGGAGAGCAGATTAACACAACACACCCTGCCAGGAGTTCCTTGTACTTTTTCTCTCCCACTTTCTCTCTCTCTGTGAGGTATTCTTCTAACTAGTCTACAGCTGTGGATGTGGTGGTGTTGTGCTTTGCTCTGTACCTGTGGTCCCATGAGTTCATACCCAGGTCGTTGAGTAGCAGTCTGCAGAAGTAGAAGAGAGCTTTGGGCTCCTGGTGAGCGGGTTCTCTCTGGCCGGTGGCCTTGACGCTCACGTCTGCGTTCCACCTCTTCACCTGCTCCTCCTCCTGCTGCATCTGCCTGAGGATGGCCTCCATGATGGCCCCCTCCTGCTCCAGGTTCATTCCACAGGGAGAGGGGGCTGGCTGGTTGAGCCTCAGCCGGGGCTGGGGCAGGCACTCAGGGCTGCTGTATCCCAGGTCTTCTAGGAGCTGGTCCAGGCCATCTACCTCCTCCTCATCACAGCCTGACTGGGAGTCCCAGCCAGGGGGGTTGGAGCGCTCGGAGGTGCCTGGTGAGGTGGGCTTGGTGGTGAAGTGGTTGTAGGGGTCTGAGGTGCCTGGTGAGGTGGGCTTGGTGGTGGAGTGGTTGTAGGGGTCTGAGGTGCCTGGTGAGGTGGGCTTGGTGGTGGAGTGGTTGGAAGGGTCTGAGGTGCCTGGTGAGGTGGGCTTGGTGGTGGAGTGGTTGAAAGGGTCTGAGGTGCCTGGTGAGGTAGGCTTGGTGGTGGAGTGGTTGGAGGGGTCTGAGGTCCTCTGATGCATGCCGTTGACTCCCTCCTGCGTGCGGTAGAGGACCCCTCCGTCCCAGGAGTACTTTCCAGAGATGTCCCTGACGATGACTCGTACCTGGGAGGAGTTGTCATAGGGTTCCCCTGGACCAGAGGGCTCCGAGGGTACCTGGAGGTAGGACACCAGGGTGCTGTCGTTGAACACAAACAGCTGCAGATTGGGGCTCTTGAACACCTCAGACGAGAGTTCTGATGACTCCACAAAGGGGTTGTCGTGGTTCTCACTGACCAGGCTGTGCAGGAGGGCGGGGCCACCACTGAGGGGATGGTGGCCCAGGTGGTTCACAAGGTGTGTCATGATCATCCGCGCCGTCAGAGGGATGAGCTCCATATTCCGTCTTTTTTTCTCTGGAGGCAAAAGGAGAACAGGAATAAGATGGTCCAAAGACATCCTGAGAGACAAATCATTTAGTTAACCGTGTAAATAACCCCCCCATTTACATGTATTTTATACAGGGAAGTCAAGACCCAGCACATGTACTTTGTCATGTATTGTATGCACTCATGTTTTTGATGTTTTGTGTGGACCCCAGGAAGAGTAGCTGCTGCATGTGCATTTTACATGTATATTTTCATAATTGTTTTCGTACTGTGCAACAGCTAATGTGCAACAGCTAATGTGCAACAGCTAATGTGCAACAGCTAATGTGCAACAGCTAATGTGCAACAGCTAAAGGGGATCCTTATAAACTATAGTAAATTCATGAAGCAGTTCTCAATTCTCTGGCCTTTTCACACAAAGCTAGCTTTTCCTTCATAATAACTAATAGCGTTGTTTTTCATTTCTCACAACGGTTACGGCCAACACACCTCTGCCATAAATAAGTAGGTAGCATCTAATCATGGGAGACAACTTTGAAAAGGCCATTGAGTCTGCTACAATGGGCGGAGAGAAAAGACTGGCAAAGTGCTAATGAGGAGCAGGTCTTTACAGCACGGTGAATAGAGTGCTGCTCCCTGAATCAGATTGATTTAAATGCTCAGAACTATTCCAAAATGAAAGAGTTACGATGGGGGGAAAAAACAAGAAGATGCGCTCCGCATTGTGACAGTGCTATCAATACCATCATCCCTCATCAAAGTGGAGAAAGCTCTTTAGAGAGGCTGCATTAGAGATACACAAGTCCTTTGATGAGACTTAATCAATATGATCTCAAGGGGAATGCATAGTGCTCTTTGGCTGCTCTTCTGTAGTTTCTATCTAGACTTTGTAGCGCTGTATGAAAAGTAATGACATAAGCTAGATATTTCAGCTGGGCTTAGCCAACATTGCGTCAATGGGTATGTTCTTTTGGTTGAAAGAAAAACTTCTGACTTCTGAAACATTAGTGGAGGAAACGGCCATTGTAAAGAAATACTCTAATACATAACCTAATGGCACCACAAGGTCACTAACAAATACCATTTTTAGATGTCTCTTTGATAATGGGTCCTCTCCCTGGGGCAGAGCACTAATGGCTACCTCTTTAAACATTCCATTCCATGTGTTAGTCTAGTCAATATTAGGTCAAAACATTAACATTTAATAGAGTAGCTACCTCCAAATGGAAGGCTACCTATTAAAAACTTACATCTCCCTGTAAATCCCCTTACTGCCCATTTCCCAGGTGGTTTGGGAGAGGACAAGTGTGGTCTGGATGAGGAAGAGTAATATGTAAAACAAGCAGGGGCAGCTGGGCAAATAATACTTGGATGACAGGGTACTCGAAAGCATTCCAACGCTCAAACGCACCGCCTCTAACGCTCAAACGCACCGCCTCTAACGCTCAAACGCACCGCCTCTAACGCTCAAACGCACCGTCTCTAACGCACAAGCGCACCGCCTCTAACGCACAAGCGCACCGCCTCTAACGCACAAGCGCACCGTCTCTAACGCACAAACGCACCGTCTCTAACGCACAAACACACCGTCTCTAACGCACAAACGCACCGTCTCGAACGCACTAACACACCGTCTCTAACGCACTAACACACCGTCTCTAACGCACTAACACACCGTCTCTAACACACTAACACACCGTCTCTAACGCTCAAACGCACCGTTTCTAACGCACAAACACACCGTTTCTAACGCAAACACACCGTCTCTAACGCACTAACACACCGTCTCTAACGCACTAACACACCGTCTCTAACGCACTAACACACCGTCTCTAACGCACTAACACACCGTCTCTAACGCACTAACACACCGTTTCTAACGCTCAAACACACCGTCTCTAACGCTCAAACACACCGTCTCTAACGCACAAACACACCGTCTCTAACGCACAAACACACCGCCTCTAACGCACAAACACACCGCCTCTAACGCACTCTAACGCACTAACACACCGTCTCTAACGCACTAACACACCGTCTCTAACGCACAAACACACCGTCTCTAACGCACTAACACACCGTCTCTAACGCACAAACGCACCGTCTCTAACGCTCAAACGCACCGTCTCTAACGCTCAAACGCACCGTTTCTAACGCACAAACACACCGTTTCTAACGCAAACACACCGTCTCTAACGCACTAACACACCGTCTCTAACGCACTAACACACCGTCTCTAACGCACTAACACACCGTCTCTAACGCACTAACACACCGTCTCTAACGCACTAACACACCGTTTCTAACGCTCAAACACACCGTCTCTAACACACTAACACACCGTCTCTAACGCACAAACACACCGTCTCTAACGCACAAACACACCGCCTCTAACGCACTAACACACCGTCTCTAACGCACTAACACACCGTCTCTAACGCACAAACACACTGTCTCTAACGCACTAACACACCGTCTCTAACACACCGTCTCTAACGCTCAAACACACCGTCTCTAACGCTCAAACACACTAACACACCGTCTCTAACGCGTCTCTAACGCACTAACACACCGTCTCTAACACACCATCTCTAACGCTCAAACACACCGTCTCTAACGCTCAAACACACCGTCTCTAACGCTCAAACACACCGTCTCTAACACGCTAACACACCGTCTCTAACACACAAACACACACACAAACACACCGTCTCTAACGCACAAACACACAAATGTACACAGCCCTCCTTTAATTTCTCTGTCAGCCCTAGAACAATCTCCTACACAGCAGGTACTAAATTGGGTGGCGTCTCATCTGCCCATCCTGTCTCCTGCTGTGTTGGTGACAGTGGTGAGGGCAGTGACAGTTGTCAGGTCTCAGGTCTCCTTACCTTCGGCAACGGTGAGCAGGTTGCCAAAGTCTGCAGCAGTGTGTGAAGGCGGGGGCTCAGAATTTTTGACCTGGCCCAGCATGAGGAAGGGGTCGTAGTCAGTGGAGAGGTCAGACAGGCTCAGGAGGTAGTGACTCTGCTGGGTGTGCAGGTTGGAGCCAGAGACACAACAGTGAAGCACCTACCAAACAGGATTGAAGATAGGAGTCAACACCTAGTGAGTTAAAGCAACTACAAGAGAAAAACAGTGGTAATGTGGTAATCTTTGAATGTGGCGGTAACCTTGGATACAGTCACTGCTACTGTTCCTTTGCGTGGCTGGCTGCACAGCATCAACGAGCACATGGGACTCATAAATGAGGTACATCACACACTCAAACAGACACTCTACCCAGTCTGCCTGAGATTAAAGCACGCAACAGTGGAGGCATTGACCAACAGCAGGAGCCAGTGAATAGCTGAACACTGATCTTACAGTATCTGAAACACAGGTGAAGTAAGTTACTAAGTAAGAGGAAAATTATACAGTAATCTCGAATGCAGAGGTTGCAAGAATGGAAGATAATCAGTGAGGCATTGCTTATTGCACTTCGAATGGTTCAGGAACATACGGAGGAGGAATATACGGTCTGTTTGTCATGGTGAGATGGCCATCTAAGAGAAGAGAAGCTCTTTATTGCCACTAATCCATTTCTCCTGTGATGAGTGTATCGATCTGCATAACAGATGGTACGGCATCAGTCCGTTGGGTTGGCAGGACTAGATAAGACCCACTGGGTCAGTTGATTACACTGATTGGACAGGTTTACTCTGTTTGATTTAATTAAGATTTTATCCCCCTGCTCATGTTGCCCCACACACACACACACACACACACACACACACACACACACACACACACACACACACACACACACACACACACACACACACACACACACACACACACACACACACACACACACACACACACACACACACACACACACACCTGTGTGCTGTAAGCAGAGAAGTGCTTGGAAGCTACGCCTGACATATCAGACAATAGCAAACTGTGGGGCCTCTTACACTGAGTGGGTGGACTTGGTAAACCCTTTGTGGAGGCTGGTCCATGTAAATGAATGGCTAATCCCATTCAACACACACACATACACACTTGGCTGAGGCTCAGAGGAGAGGCGCAGGTTCTGTCATCTGAAACAGTATTGTGTGGGGAAATGCAGACAGTATGTGGATTATTATGCCTAACAGTCCTCTGGGCATGGGGGGGGGGGGGGGGGGGATTAGAGTTTATGGTGAAAAGGCCAGAACCAACCAGCTGCCACACCAAAGCCCCAAAGTGGTTCCTCTGTGGAGGAGAAAAAAAATCTTTGGCTTGCTTGACAACTAAGTGGCTGCACCTCACATAGCAACAGTTCCAGGAAGGTAACACACACCCGAACAAACATGGATACGTGCAGATGTGCACAGAGGCACACTCACTCACAGACGCACAAAAACATACACACAAGCAAATAGACCACTCACGCACGCGTACGCACAGCGACGGGAGGGTGCAGCTGCTGAGGCAGAGAGCAGATGGAGGAGCCGGAGTGGAGCTCCAGTGAACCAATAAGGTCCAGAGCAATCATGCCTTTTACACAGACCAGCCTCGTGCTGTTAGACACAAACACCAAAAAGTTCAAATCCTCAGCAGAGATGCAGAAATGTCCCATCTTTCTTCGGCATTGTGTGAATGGCTCACTTGAGTGTAATCTGCTCATTGATTTGTTAAGGGAAACATCTGATACAAATCCAGAAGTGAAGCAGAATAAAGTATGCATAAACAAGACAAATTGCTTTATTCATTTTGTGAGGTTTACTGCTATGTAAATTAGTGCCTAGCTGAAAAGACTGAGTATTGAATAGCTTCATAAACTTTACTGTTATGTGCACAATAGATCAACAAATAACATTGAATTCCTAGATAGCAGCTGCAGTCTGTCATTTTAAGAAATATTCAATTAAAATCTAGACAGGCTTGTAGTTCCAGGCTTATTACGAGGACAAAGAAACATCTAAATAATTTGACCATTTCTTATCAGGGGTGACATCCATATAAAGGATGGTGTTTGTTTGACTACATCTGTCAAACCTCCAATGAATAACACCTCATTCATTTAGCCTGATGCTCAGGCTCTTCCTCAGCATTTAAATCTCTAAATAAGGTTTCAAACCCCCAATCGGTCAAAATAAAAAGACGAGAAAAAACTAAACCTGTTATAAATGAATGTTTTTGAGTATTACATGTGTATTAGCAAACAGGTGGGGTGGTTAGGTGGGCATTCTCACATAACAGTAGAAACTGGAAACAAAAATTGGAAAATGAATTTCCAAGGCGTCATAGAACAAACTTTAAATGTTGAATAGGACATCTGAATAGGTCTGTGGTGGAAGTAAGACAAAGTACTTTGACACTGTATTCTCTCTCTGTTACCCACCCTGTAGATGTAGTCGAGCAGAGGGGCCTTGTGGGATGTGGAGTCCTCCAGCACGGGCATGGTGATGGGCTCCAGCAGCATACTCAGGGGCATGGCCATGCACCAGTCCAGCAGGCACAGCAGTAGAGACACCATTAGCTGAGTCATACAAAGAGAGGAGAGGCCTTATCCATTAGCCCAGAACCCTCCACACACAATGAAGCCTACTGTATGCAAAGATAATCAATAAAACAGCTAGGGAGGGGGGTGAGGGTGCGATTGAGGTAGGGACAGAGAGGTAGGGCTGGAGGGAGAAAAAGAGAGCGAGAGCTGGAGAAAAGACACAAATAGGGCCCAGATAGAGGTAGCAAGTGTTCTTGTCCTATGAAAAAAAGGGTCCTTTAGAATTTCCCCGTACCTTTTTGTCAGCCTCCACTGCCGAGTGCTCTGCGCTCGGCAACAGAAATGCTATAGTAGCCACAAAGATCTGCATGGGACAAAAATAAGGGGACATGTTGATTCTATATATTTCTCAAGTTAAAGAAGATAGCATGTCTGATAAAAGGAGATGGTTAGGTGAGCTGAGGGGGAGCCGTGTCATCCTACCTCAATGATTTTCTTTGGGAGAGAGCGCTCTAGCCTCTGGAGGTGTTCCCAGTGAGAGATGAGGAGCTGAAACAGGTCACAGGCTACATGAGCCACAGCCTTGTTCCCAAACTGACAAGCGAGAGAGAGAGACCCGCTAATTATCAAAATCCAGAAAATAAACGTTAAATTGTACAACCTAAAAGGAAGCGATTCCCAAACGTTCCATAACAAAGCCATCACATACAGAGAGATGAACCTGGAGAAGAGTCCCCTAAGCAAGCTGGTCCTGGGGCACTGTTCACAAACACACCCCACAGAGCCCCAGGACAGCAACACAATTAGACCCAACCAAATCATGAGAAAACAAAAAGATAATTATTTTCAATGTGTCAAGTAATTAACAAAAACCAGAGCAAACTAGAATGCTATTTAGCCCTAACCAGAGTACACAGTGGCAGAATACCTGACCACTGTGACTGACCCAAATTTAAGGAAAGCTTTGACTATGTACGGACTCCATGAGCATAGCCTTGCTATTGAGAAAGGCCGCGGTAGGCAGACCTGGCTCTCAAGAGAAGACAGTCTATGTGCACACTGCCCACAAAATGAGGTGGAAACTGAGCTGCACTTCCTAATCTCCTGCCAAATGAGATACATATTTTCCTCAGATTACACAGGTCCACAAAGAATTCGAAAACAAACCAGATTTTGATAAACTCCCATATCTACTGGGTGAAATACCACAGCGTGCCAACATAGCAGCAAGATTTGTGACCTGTTGCCACAAGCAAGTAGGGAACCAGTGAAGAACAAAAACCATTGTAAATACAACCCATATTTATGTTTATTTATTTTCCCTTTTGTGCTTTAACAATTTTCACATCGTTACATTACTGTATATATGCATTACACAACATTTGTAATGTCTTTATTCTTTTGGAACTTCTGTGAGTGAAATGTTTACTGTTCATTTTTATTGTTTATTTCACTTTTGTATATTATCTACTTCACTTGCTTTGGCAATGTTAACAAACTCAGCAAAAAAATAAATGTCCTCTCACTGTCAACTACATTTATTTTCAGCAAACTTAACATGTGTAAATACTTGTATGAACATAAGATTCAACAACTGAGACATAAACTGAACAAATTCCACAGACATGTGACTAACAGAAATGAAATAATGTGTCCCTGAACAAAGGGGGGGGGGGTCAAAATCAAAAGCAGCAGTCAGTGTCTGGTGTGGTCACCAGCTGCATTAAGTACTGCAGTGCATCTCCTCCTCATGGACTGCACCAGACTTACCAGTTCTTGCTGTGAGATGTTACCCCACTCGTCCACCAAGGCACCTGCAAGTTCCCAGACATTTCTGGGGGGAATGGCCCTAGCCCTGATCCAACAGGTCCCAGACGTGCTCAATGGGATTGAGATCCGGGCTCTTCGATGGCCATGGTAAAACATTCCGGTCTTGCAGGAAATCGCGCACAGGACGAGCAGTATGGATGGTGGCATTGTCATGCTAGAGGGTCACTAGAGGGCACTTTTTGCCAGTCGTCTGGTCCAGCGACGGTGGGTTTGTGCCCATAGGCGACGTTGTTGCCGGTGATGTCTGGTGAGGACAACAGGCCTACAGCCCTCAGTCCATCCTCTCTCAGCCTATTGCGGACAGTCTGAGCACTGATGGAGGGATTGTGCGTTCCTGGTGTAACTCAGGCAGTTGTTGTTGCGATCTTGTACCTGTTCTGCAGGTGTTCGGATGTACCGATCCTGTGCAGGTGTTGTTACACGTGGTCTGCCACTGCGAGGACGATCAGCTGTCCATCCTGTCTCCCTGTAGCGCTGTCTTAGGTGTCTCACAGCATTGCAATTTATTGCCCTGGCCACATCTGCAGTCCTCATGCCTCCGTGCAACATGCCTAAGGCACGTTCACACAGATGAGCAGGGACCCTGGGCATCTTTCTTTTTGGTGTTTTTCAGTCAGTAGAAATACCTCTTTAGTGACCTAAGTTTTCACAACTGTGACCTTAATTGCCTACCGTCTGTAAGCTGTTAGTGTCTTAACGACCGTTCCACAGGTGCATGTTCATTAACTGTTTATGGTTCATTGAACAAGCATGGGAAACAGTGTTTAAACCCTTTACAATGAAGATCTGTGAAGTTATTTGGATTTTTACGAATTATCTTTGAAAGACAGGGTCCTGAAATTTTTTTATATTTCCCATGCCAATGAAGCTCCTTGAATTGAATTGAATTGAGAGCGTGCGAGAGAGAGCGGACAGTACACGAGAGATCAGGGTTCAAGGCGTTCTGGGAAGTCACCAACGTAGTAGGATGAGTAATTGTATAAAACTATTATGGGGACTCTGGCATAAAAAAGTATGAAAATGTCTTGGTTCTGCAAAAAACTTTCTTTCAAACTAAAGTTTATGGACCGATTGGCAGAGCCAGTTGTGTTGTTAAAAAAGGGGATCTGGAATTCAAGGCACAGAAATAGAATGTCCCCTGTTTTCTAGCAGAATGCTTATTGTCATGTAACAAGAGCAGACAATGCAGGATTGCAAAAATGGCCCAACACAAAGACAGATCCAGAGATTTCAGCACCTGCTTTCAGAAAAGCACCCCTCCCCCCATTCACCCACTCATCCCCTTTATTTTGGGCCAGCCGGATGTGTGCGTCAGGTTGGGCAGGGCAGTGAATACTGCTCCATTAGAAGGGTATTGCACTAGCAAGAAACTTAAATGCTTAAATTGGCCTGCATCCACTGAGAGCGAGTGGTCTGGAAATTACACCACATGCTCTTTTCCCAAAAACCCTCAGGAAACACTGGTTCTCTCTGCATCTATCCACTGATAGACAGGGGAGCAGAGGTCTTCAAAAACATACTGTACAGGAGTCACGCAACTGAGCACCTTGTCACTCACATAGACGCTGATGCAGAAACACTCACCTTTAGTGTTACGCCCAGTACATTGATGGCATCCTTGACCTGGTGGTGAATATTATTCTGCATCAGTTCCTCACATACCCACAGGCCCAGACTACACACAGCTATACACCTGGAACACACAGGAGACCAGTGAGAGAATACTGATGCACGCTATGGGAACAATTACATTCTTACTCATGTTGTATCTCTGAAGTGGCATTACCCCCTTTCCATTTTCTTCTAACATTACACAAATTCATCAAATATTTTATTTCATTATACTATTTCTTTGAAATTTGAACATGAATCCAAATCAGTCCCATTCCCTCCACACGACTGTACCTTTCTTCTGTACAACCATCCCTTTCATACCTGGCTGCCTCACAGGGTTCATTCCGTGCCGTCTTCAGTAAGATGTTGACCAGATAGTCCTGAAAGGAGAGGGCAGAGAAGACATGATGATGAACAATCCACTTCATCTACCATCCAAAATGTCCATTTTATTCATCAAGATACTTGAACTCTAACTCCTACACAATGTTTTTATTAGTTTGCTGTCTGAGTATTTACTGAAAGGACAAAGTAAATGTAAGAACTCTGAATACCTTAATGTCCTCGTTCCCGACGACGATGTTATCAGTTCCAGGAACAGTCTGCAGTAGAGGAATCTGCAGGTAGAGGTTGGGAAAACAGACCAGCGACCCAAGGACAGTCTGTGCGTCAATCCTCGGAGCCTTTCAGATGAAAATAACACATTCATTGTCTCATTACTACAGAACTCTGATTATGTTGCATGAAACATTTCTCTTGAAGGAAAAGCCTCCAGGAGAAAAGCCTCCAGGAGAAAAGCCTCCAGGAGAAAAGCCTCCAGGAGAAAAGCCTCCAGGAGAAAAGCCTCCAGGAGAAAAGCCTCCAGGAGAAAAGCCCCCGGGAGAAAAGCCTCCAGGAGAAAAGCCCCCGGGAGAAAAGCCCCCGGGAGAAAGGAGAAAAGCCTCCAGGAGAAAAGCCTCCAGGAGAAAGGAGAAAAGCCTCCAGGAGAAAAGCCTCCAGGAGAAAGGAGAAAAGCCTCCAGGAGAAAAGCCTCCAGGAGAAAAGCCTCCAGGAGAAAAGCCCCCAGGAGAAAAGCCCCCGGGAGAAAGGAGAAAAGCCTCCAGGAGAAAAGCCCCCAGGAGAAAAGCCTCCAGGAGAAAGGAGAAAAGCCTCCAGGAGAAAAGCCTCCAGGAGAAAAGCCTCCAGGAGAAAAGCCTCCAGGAGAAAAGCCTCCAGGAGAAAAGCCCCCGGGAGAAAAGCCCCCGGGAGAAAAGCCTCCAGGAGCGGCAGCATTATGTCCTTTAACTCACTGAATATGTTGTTTCCATGGAGTTGAATACTGTGTAGTACATTCAACACACTAATCTGAACTTCTAAATGAAGTATAGCAGAATATGTTTAGCGATCCTAAATACATTTGAATACATATTGCACCACCTTTGATGTAAGCCTGCCTGTGTGTCTGTGTGCGCGTGTCTGTGTACCTCGGCGGTGTCGTGGCTGAGGATGCGTGCTGCAGCGGTGATGAAGTCTCCCACCAGCATGGTGAAGCCAGGCAGGCCCAGGTAGAAGAAGCGTGGGGAACAGGAACGGATCACTGTGTTTAGAACGTCCTGAGAGGGAACACAAACACAGATGGTCATGGTGGTTAGGTCAATGGATGGATTGAATGAGCATTACATTAAACATAGAGCCATATCTTTTGTAGGCAGGTGGCATGTATTCCTGATATTGTGATGGGTGTATTTTGGGGAATGGACAGACACTGAGCTCTGGAAAAGAATGATAGCATAGTAGTGCATCCCAAATTGCTACAAATATGACAACAGTGCACTCAGGAGAGCACAGCATTTCACAGTCCATATCTTACACAAACAAAATGAGTGTGAATGAGGGATGGAGAAAAAGGGAGGGGAAGAAAGAGGCAGCAGATGGGTTGATCACACAGCACAAGGGAAGGGGAATGGTGGAACAAAAGTACCACACACACACACACACACACACACACACACACACACATTATTAAAAAAGTATTGAAGAGGGATTTAAGTATACGTGGGCAGAATGTACCACTTCACAATAATAATGGTGGACCGTCATCTCATTACCCTGTTTGCTAGTAAAGTACAGTACACTGAAAACATGCATTGGGTATATTAATAAAGTACTGTGTCTAATAAAGAACTGAAATAGGTTGCAGTGGAAGACCTCACATTGCCTTAAATGTCAGGAGTGAACTGAAATTCTTGAGATAAGAATGTAATAGAACTACATAAGGGGGGATTGTTTGCTTAACTGTGTGTGTGTGTGTGTGTGTGTACACAGCCAAGGTCCAGGCCAGGAACACCTGCCTTTAGGATAGCTGTAAACGTGTGTAAATCAGGTGGTTCAAACAGAGGCCTTGTGTCTCACTGAGTCCTAAACCCCAGTACACCTCAGCAAACACCCGACACACTCCTCCCCAACCCCTCCCAACATGAATCCCCTCAAATGAAGCCTTTGTAGACACAGAGTGGGGAAACAAAATAGGAATAGAAAAACATAGACAATAAGGAACCAGTCAAAACATAGCGATGCGGCAGCGTTGGGTTTGGAGGCCCATTTTAACCTCATTTCTGCAGTATTTGACCTCTGAGAGGCGTAATGTCGGCTGAAGCGATTAACCTACAAAGTATTTCCATTCTGCCTGTAAGTAGAGGGAGCTGGATGTGAAAGGAGTGTGTGGTGGTAGAGATCTGAGCACTGCTGCGTGCGGTAGGGCTGAGGGTTGGCAGTAGGATTGGCCTGCTCTGCTCTGTTCAACAAAAGGTGCATTAATACAAGCCTGACAGGAGGCTTCTTAACCCTTTCATTCTGCCGTGTTTGGTAGGCACACAACCCACATTTCTTACATGGAATGAAATATTTCCCCATTTACTGGTCATTAGTGACATCATGACACTACTATCAGTTCTTATCACAGAAGGAGTTTGTAAAACGGGGTTTTCCCAGTCCAGACATGTTAATAGGTAGTGCCGATCTGTATGGCTATGTCAAGGTGGAGAGGTGCTTTTGGAGGGTTTAATCATCAACTAAACCACTGGGTTTTGAACCGCAGCACAACTCAACTGTCACATTTCCCTCTTTCTCCACAGGCAGCCGTTACACAGATGAAACAATCCCTGTTTCACTGATAAATTGGGGGGGGGGGGGGGGGGGGGGGACTGATGGTTTTGCACAGGGAGAGCAGGTGTTAGAGAGATATTTAATGACTGGCTTACACAACCCTAGAAGACACATTTAATGCACAAGCAACAACTTTTCAGTAGGCTGAACAGCACTCTTATTAAATAGATTACTGCCATTGTGCAAAGGCCAAGGTAATGCTACTGCAGACTCGGTAGACTGCGCGCGCAAGAGAGAGAGAGAGACAGACTGGACACTACCAGTGATATTGGCAGCCAGGAGGAGAGGATGTACCCTCCTTCATAGCCCCTCCTTTTTAGTGAAAAAACCCTGTCATGTTATATTTCCAAACATGTGCAGTGCTTAAATATTGTATAATCAGAGTATTTTGTTGTTGTTGAACATTTCAAGACTAGACAGACCATTAAAATACAAAGAAATGGGGAAAATAGGTAGGGAGAATTTGAGTGGGACAGAGTAGACTAAAGAGAGAAGAACAGTAGATTTGGGAGGGATACTGCAGGGGAGGTTGGATAGAGGAAGAAGGAAGGGGGGGATGGAGTAAGAGGCACATTGTTATGTAAAGCAGGCGTGCAGCTGGGCTGTCCCTCCATTGTGTGGCGTGAGGACTCTTTCTCCGGGCAATTTAAACACGCTCCAGCGCCCAGCCAGCTCAGCACTGGCGGCCCAGGCCCCATATTATATTTAGGCACAACAAAAGCTGGAGAATGCCACCCTGTCCCTCCTGGCCGACCCCCTCATTTCTCTACAACGCATTCCCCGTGAGCTCCCCTTCCTCCCCAGTCTCTCCCTCCCGGTCATCTCTGGCCCCGGTCATCTCCAGCTCCGGTCAACGTATCACTAATGGAGTGCGACAGACATCAGTCCATAATTAATCACAAATACACGGCAGGAGCTCAAACATTACTTAACGACATGGAAAACATTCTAATAAGCTTGTCGTGCTGCCAAGGAGCAATATAAACCCGTGGGCAGAGGGGAAAAAAAACAAATAATTTATTTACAGTTTCCCCCCCCCCCCCCTTCAATCTCTTTCCAACTCATTCCCTCTCCTGTTTTTAGAGTAGCCAGCCAGCTAACCAGGCAGGCGGCAGGGTGTGGTTAGATAGAGGAGGACAGTGTTCTCTCATCACCACCGGCTGGCAGGAGGCGACAGAGCAAGAGGTCTGGAGAGATCCAGCTGAGCAGAGGCCTAGAAAAACGCAAGACTACACTGGCGTGAACCCAGATGACTCTTACCTACGCACAATACATTACATCACCAGCTTCATCAACATTCCTGACATTTACCTTAGCTAGTCCAGAACAAGTGAAAGGGGTAAAGTTAATGCACAAGCAATGTCATCATCAACAGGACCTTTGTCAACACATGACAAGAACATGACAATAAGCATGTGCCATGTACCTCCGACAGTGCACTGCGTCTTGCTGCTCTTGATTCGAAATGACAATGCAACAAAGCTGAGAAGCCTTTGGCTATAGCCCCATCTAGTGTTTTTTTTAACCCACCTACACTCCCCCACATTTGGGGGACTAACCTAATTTTTTTATTTTTTTATATTAAAATGTTTATTTACTTTTCAAATGTTTTATAATGAACAAAAGTACAAATGCAACACGCAACAATTTCAAAGATTTTACTGAGTTACAGTTCATTTAATGAAATCAGTCACATGAAATAAATAAATTAGGCCCTAATCTATGGATTTCACATGACTGGGAATACAGATACCTTAAAAAAAGGTAGAGGCTTGGATCAATAAATAGTCAGTATCTGGTGTGACCACCATCTGCCTCATGCAGCGCGACATCTCCTTCACATAGAGTTGATCAGGCTGTTGATTGTGGCCTGTTGAATGTTGTCCCACTCCTCTTCAATGGCTGTGCGAAGTTGCTGGATACGCTGTTGTACACGTCGATCCAAAGCATCTCAAACATGCTCAATGGGTGACATTGCAGGCTATGGAAGAACTGGGACATTTTCAGGTTCCAGGAATTGTGTACAGATCCTTGCGACATGGGGCCGTGCATTATTTTGCTAAAACATGAGGTGATGGCGGCGGATGAATGGCACAACAATGGGCCTCAGGGTCTCGTCACGGTATCTCTATGCATTCAAATTGCCATAAAACGCAATTGTGTTCGTTGTCCGTAGCTTAAACCTGCCCTTCAGCTTCATTAAATAGTACCCGCAAAACACCAGTCTCAACGTCAACAGTGAAGAGGAGGTGGACTTATAGGCAGAGTTGCAAAGAAAAAGCCATATCTCAGACTGGCCAATTAAAATAAAAGATTAAGATGGGCAAATGAACAGACACTGGACAGAGGAACTCTGCCTAGAAGGCCAGCATCCCGGAGTCGCCTCTTCACTGTTGACGTTGAGACTGGACAGAGGAGCTCTGCCTAGAAGGCCAGCATCCTGGAGTCGCCTCTTCACTGTTGACGTTGAGACTGGTGTTTGGCGGGTACTATTTAATGACGCTGCCAGTTGAGGACTTGAGGTCTGTTTCTCAAACTAGACACTAATGTACTTGTCCTCTTGATTAGTTGTGCACCAGGGCCACCCACTCCTCTTTCTATCCTGGTTAGAGCCAGTCTGCATTGTATTGTGAAGGGAGTAGTACACAGCGTTGTATGAGATATTCAGTTTCTTGTCACCTCTCAGAACAAGAATAGACTGACGAGTTTCAGAAGAAAGTTATTTGTTTCTGG
Source organism: Oncorhynchus clarkii lewisi (assembly GCF_045791955.1). NCBI lineage: Eukaryota > Metazoa > Chordata > Actinopteri > Salmoniformes > Salmonidae > Oncorhynchus > Oncorhynchus clarkii. The sequence goes on from NC_092165.1 coordinate 46,094,464, forward strand.
ATATTTTGAGCCTGTAATTGAACCCACAAATGCTGATGATCCAGATACTCAACTAGTCTAAAAGCCAGTTTTATTGCTTTTTTAATCAGAACAACAGTTTGCAGCTGTGCTAACATAATTGCAAATGGGTTTTCTAATGATCAATTAGTCTTAAAATTATAAACTTGGATTAGCTAACATAACGTTCCACTGGAACACAGGAGTGATGGTTGCTGATAATGGGCCTCTGTACGCCTATGTAGATATTCCATTAAAAATCAGCCGTTTCCAGCTACAATAGTAATTTGTCTACACTGTAATTCAGATAAATTTGATGTTATTTTAAATCGACAAAAAATGTGATATTCTTTAAAAAACAAGGACATTTCTAAGTGACTCCAAACTTTTGAACGGGGCAGCAGGTAGCCTAGTGGTTAGAGCGTTGGGCCAGTAACCAAAAGGTTGCTGGATCAAATCCCTGAGCTGACAAGGAAAAAAATCTGTCATTCTGCCCAACCTACTGTTCCCCGGTAGCCCGTCATTGTAAATAAGTATTTGTTCTTAACTGACTTGCCTAGTTAAATAAAGGTTACATTAAAAAAAAATATTCATATGACTGGCAATCAGGAGGGCCTTTCCTTTGTATATGAAATCAGGACCATCCCTCTTGACCTTTCATTTGGTCCCACTCATCAGTAAAAACTTGAGACCTCGCCACTTTTTTTTGCAATCAAACCTTTTTATGAGTGAAACTACAGCCACAGAATGCAACAGTCCCAAGCTGTACTCCCAGAGCGGTCCCATTCTCTTGTGTTTGATAATGGCTCCCTCTTCTGGCCTTAGTTACAGGAATCTACATCAAGTTGTTTCCACATTTACAGTACAGGGAACATAGAATAGCACATGAAAACAGGAGAGGCAATGTTTCGACCCCTGTGGATCTTCGTCAGGCTTCCTCTTGGCCATACCTGTCTCACATGGACCCCTCATACTGAATAGATGTATTATTAGCCGAAACCTGCTTAGTATAAAACTAACAGTGTCTGACAAAAATGTCCATGTGTTACCTGGTCCTCGCTGGTGAAGCCCTTGTGCATGACTTGGTAGAGATGGACCAGGAAGTCACTGTTGGGCAGCACATCCTGGTTCTTAGTCATCATCTCACAGATTAGTTTATAGGCCTGCAGCTTCCCCATCTTGAACTCTGATGGCAGCATGGTGGCCTGTGGGGGAGAGGGGGGAGGGAGAAAGGAGGCGAGAGGGAGAGCCACATGCATGTCTTTGATAGTTAGGTGATGTGTGTAGATGCAGTGGACCTCTGAGCAGCTGACTCACCTTGAAGAGCCAGGAGGCCAGCATTCTGAGAGGAGGGATGAAGACAGGGCGGGGAGGAGATGACTGGTTATCCACACTGATTCCCAGGTTGTCCCGGATCTGCAATTAGTGCATAACTGCATTAGCTTGATTTAAAATCTACAGAATACAGTGCCTTGCGAAAGTATTCACCCCCCTTGGCGTTTTTCCTATTTTGTTACGTTACAATCTGTAATTTAAATGGGTTTGGATTTGGATTTCATGTAATGGACATACACAAAATAGTCCAAATTGGTGAAGTGAAAAAAATAACTTGTTTAAAAAATAATAATTTAAACGGAAAAGTGGTGCGTGCATATGTACTCACCCCCTTTTCTATGAAGCCCCTAAATAAGATCTGGTGCAACCAATTACCTCCAGAAGTCAAATAATTAGTTAAATAGTTAAATAGTTAAAAGTTCACCTGTGTGCAATCTAAGTGTCACATGATCTGTCACATGATCTCAGTATATATATATATATATATACACTGAGATCATGTGACTAAAAATATGGAAGGTACTCTTGTCAGATGAGACTAAAAATGATATCTTTGGCCATCAACGAAAACACCAGTGAAGCATGGTGGTGGCAGCATCATGCTGTGGGGATGTTTTTCCATCGGCAGGGACTGGGAAACGGGTCAGAATTGAATGAATGATGGATGGCACTAAATACACAAGAATTCTTGAGGGAAACCTGTTTCAGTCTCCCAGAGATTTGAGAGTGAGACGGAGGTTCACCTTCCAGCAGGACAATGACCCTAAGCGTACTGCTAAAGCAACACTCGAGTGGTTTAAGGGGAAACATTTAAATGTCTTGGAATGGCCTAGTCAAAGCCCAGACCTCAATCCAATTGAGAATCAGTGGTATGACTTAAAGATTGCTGTACACCAGCGGAACCCATCCAACTTGAAGGAGCTGGAGCAGTTTTGCCTTGAAGAATGGGCAGAAACCCCAGTGACTAGATGTGCCAAGCTTATAGAGACATACCCCAAGAGACTTGCAGCTGTAATATTTTGCATCTTCAAAGTGGTAGGCATGTTGTGTAAATCAAATGATACAACCCCCCCTAAAAAATCAATTTTAATTCCAGGTCGTAAGGCAACAAAATAGGAAAAATGCCAAGGGGGGTGAATTACTTCGCAAGCCACTGTAGATGACTGAATAGATGACATGTCATCTAGGCCGATGAGAGTGTTTGGAGGCTGGGCTTACCTTAGCCAATTTGTGCCACAGGTCGTAGAGGTAACTGAACACCTTGGCGTGGATCCTGGGGCAGCGGATGCTGTTGACATCCCCCAGGATACCCAGAATCCTCCTCCAGAGCACAAAGGCTGAGTCAGCGTGCCAGCCTGTTAGGCTCCCGCCTGCAATGATGCTGACATCATCAGTCAGACACTCACTGCTGTCTACAAGGCCAGAGAGGGCGAGAGAAAGATAGAGTGAGAAAACTCTGATTTACTACTGTATAAACTCGATTGTAAAACACTACAACTCTAGGCCTGTCCACACCTCGGACAATGAGGTGATTCAACACAGAGATCGATTTTGCCCAGTTATCAGAGTCACAAACGGCTGAACAGATGATGGGTGGAATGGGGGTGTGTGGATTGGGTATAGGATAAACAGTGCAACACAGAGGGTGATGGGCAGGGCAGGCTAAAAGAGGGTGTGTAGGGGAGATAGTAGGGACAGTAGCAGTACCCAGGTCCTGAGGCATGTGTAACACAGACTGATGCATGGTGTCCTCCAGGAGCTGGGGGCAGTCCCGGCACTCAGGGTGCACGAGCAAAGCTGGCGAGGCGGGGGGGTGCTGGTGCTGAGACAGTGGTGCGGAGTGGGGAGAGAGGGCACACCTGGGACCTAAAACAATACAAGGGGACAACGAGGAGACAGCGGAGCTTGAGGAAGCACAGAGGGAGGACAGAGGCTGTGAATTTACATTGAATCAATTTAGGAGCACAGACGAGGTGGGGTGGTCCCCCAGAAGATACTGTACTGTAGAGCAGATCACCTTCTCCCAGACAGAGGCTGGCTATGAAGACTATTCTAATCCTCTGAAAGGTCAGGCTGCTCTGAGATAAATCACATCACCACCCACAGGCAGACACACACCTCAGGTGAACGTGACAACTTCACCAAGACTCATTAACCTCCATCAATCCCCCCAGAAACCTTACCCAGACCTGAAGCCACCCCTGCACCCCCCTGTCCAGTCCAATCCAGTCCAGTACCTGCAAGGGCCTCATTGTGGCTGAGCAGCAGGTTCCTCTGGCTCTCTGTGTCTGCTTTGACCCCTATCTGGGCTGAATGGAAGTCTGCCTCCTCCTCAAACGCCTGCCAGGCCAGCAGGCTGCTGTCAGCGTCGTTCAGGTAGCCGTTGGACGTCTCGCTGCTCACACTCTCACCTGACGAGCGAAGGAGAGAGAGGTCAATGTTATAGTTCAAAGTGTGCGACGGGTGAAAGACAGCTGTAAATTCTCACTTTTCTCCCGGAGCTGGAGCCTTGTGCATGTGTTGTGTCCCTCTACAGGGTAGTCCAGCTCAGCTGGACTGCTGCTCCGCCGGATCAGAATCTGGGAGCACAGAGGGAGAAGTCATCCGTGGGTGTTTCAGAGGTGCCTCTATCAGACTGCAACAGATGCCCTGCAGAAATACTCATTCAAAGCGAGAGGGTCATTGATTTTGCATCAGGTGTGTGACTCACCAAGGGTGGGTCGCCATCTCTCCTCCCTTCTAACGTCCTGCCATCGGAGACACAGGAGTTGTTGGGGGAGTACGCTCTCTTCTGGCCTGGAAGTCACACAGTGTCTGTTATCATACTGGACACACACACACACAGCAGACAGCCAGTCTACTCTGGTCATAAATATGTTTCTAGTCTCATCCCTACATCTCTAGATGCAGGATCAGAAATATGAGTTTTAGCCTGTAGGCTTCAACGCACATAAATCACTGTATGGATGGATACATTGTTAGCATGAGTCTAAATAGCTCCTCCAGGCCAGCTAAAAGGCCCCATGTTAGAACATGCCCTCATGCTGTGTGTGTTTGCGCACCCATTGTTGTATCCCTACCTGGGAAGGTGTCAGACAGTTGCTGTGTGATGTCGGAGGTGCTGCTGCTGCGTGGTAGAGGGCTGTCACCAGACTCCAGGTCTCCGTCTCCCCCACACTCAGACAGCTGGCCCTCCTCCACGTCTGAGCACCACGACCAGGGGGGACAGGGGGGACAGAGCGTTAGAGCAATGCATCAGGCAAGGCTCATCTCATACACACTACACCTGATCATTTTCTACCACACAGAATTCTGGAAACTTAAAATGATTACATTGCTTTAGCCACATAGTGAGATGGGAAAGGAACATATAGTTCTAAACATTAAAACATACATTAGAACAGACTAGTATAGAATCTTCTTTAGACAGTCATCCTTTTTACTTTCTATCCACTTCAAACCAAATGTTAGTAAGTAGCTGTGAAAAACAACGTGGGTTTCTACTCCATTGACAATGGAATTGGAGACAGCATATAAATAGTGAAAGACAGACAGGGTGAAGGTGGAAGGCCACCACACAGACAGGGCGAAGGTGGGAGGCCACCACACAGACAGGGCGAAGGTGAGAGGCAACCACACAGACAGGGCGAAGGTGGGAGGCCACCACACAGACAGGGCGAAGGTGGGAGGCCACCACACAGACAGGGCGAAGGTGGGAGGCCACCACACAGACAGGGCGAAGGTGGGAGGCCACCACACAGACAGGGCGACGGTGGGAGGACACCACACAGACAGGGCGACGGTGGGAGGACACCACACAGACAGGGCGAAGGTGGGAGGACACCACACAGACAGGGCGAAGGTGGGAGGACACCACACAGACAGGGCGAAGGTGGGAGGACACCACACAGACAGGGCGAAGGTGGGAGGACACCACACAGACAGGGCGAAGGTGAGAGGACACCACACAGACAGGGCGAAGGTGAGAGGACACCACACAGACAGGGCGACGGTGGGAGGACACCACACAGACAGGGCGACGGTGGGAGGACACCACACAGACAGGGCGAAGGTGGGAGGCCACCACACAGACAGGGCGAAGGTGGGAGGCAACCACACAGACAGGGCGAAGGTGGGAGGCCACCACACAGACAGGGCGAAGGTGGGAGGCCACCACACAGACAGGGCGAAGGTGGGAGGACACCACACAGACAGGGCGAAGGTGGGAGGACACCACACAGACAGGGCGAAGGTGGGAGGACACCACACAGACAGGGCGAAGGTGGGAGGACACCACACAGACAGGGCGAAGGTGAGAGGACACCACACAGACAGGGCGAAGGTGAGAGGCCACCACACAGACAGGGCGAAGGTGGGAGGACACCACACAGACAGGGCGACGGTGGGAGGACACCACACAGACAGGGCGACGGTGGGAGGACACCACACAGACAGGGCGAAGGTGGGAGGACACCACACAGACAGGGCGAAGGTGGGAGGACACCACACAGACAGGGCGAAGGTGAGAGGACACCACACAGACAGGGCGAAGGTGAGAGGACACCACACAGACAGGGCGACGGTGGGAGGACACCACACAGACAGGGCGACGGTGGGAGGACACCACACAGACAGGGCGACGGTGGGAGGACACCCCACAGACAGGGCGACGGTGGGAGGACACAACACAGACAGGGCGAAGGTGGGAGGACACGACACAGACAGGGCGAAGGTGAGAGGACACCACACAGACAGGGCGAAGGTGAGAGGCCACCACACAGACAGGGCGACGGTGGGAGGACACCCCACAGACAGGGCGAAGGTGGGAGGACACCCCACAGACAGGGCGAAGGTGAGAGGACACCACACAGACAGGGCGAAGGTGAGAGGACACCACACAGACAGGGCGAAGGTGAGAGGACACCACACAGACAGGGCGAAGGTGAGAGGCCCACAGACAGGGCGAAGGTGAGAGACAACCACACAGACAGGGCGAAGGTGGGAGGACACCACACAGACAGGGCGAAGGTGGGAGGACACCACACAGACAGGGCGAAGGTGGGAGGACACCACACAGACAGGGCGACGGTGGGAGGACACCCACAGACAGGGCGACGGTGGGAGGACACAACACAGACAGGGCGAAGGTGGGAGGACACCACACAGACAGGGCGAAGGTGAGAGGACACCACACAGACAGGGCGAAGGTGAGAGGCCACCACACAGACAGGGCGACGGTGGGAGGACACCCCACAGACAGGGCGAAGGTGGGAGGACACAACACAGACAGGGCGAAGGTGAGAGGACACCACACAGACAGGGCGAAGGTGAGAGGACACCACACAGACAGGGCGAAGGTGAGAGGCCACCACACAGACAGGGCGAAGGTGGGAGGCCACCACACAGACAGGGCGAAGGTGAGAGGCAACCACACAGACAGGGCGAAGGTGGGAGGACACCACACAGAGGGCACCACACAGACAGGGCGAAGGTGGGAGGACACCACACAGACAGGGCGAAGGTGGGAGGACACCACACAGACAGGGCGAAGGTGGGAGGACACCACACAGACAGGGCGAAGGTGGGAGGACACCACACAGACAGGGCGAAGGTGGGAGGACACCACACAGACAGGGCGAAGGTGGGAGGACACCACACAGACAGGGCGAAGGTGGGAGGACACCACACAGATAGGGCGACGGTGGGAGGACACCCCACAGACAGGGCGACGGTGGGAGGACACAACACAGACAGGGCGAAGGTGGGAGGACACCACACAGACAGGGCGAAGGTGAGAGGACACCACACAGACAGGGCGAAGGTGAGAGGACACCACACAGACAGGGCGAAGGTGAGAGGCCACCACACAGACAGGGCGACGGTGGGAGGACACCCCACAGACAGGGCGAAGGTGGGAGGACACAACACAGACAGGGCGAAGGTGAGAGGACACCACACAGACAGGGCGAAGGTGAGAGGACACCACACAGACAGGGCGAAGGTGAGAGGCCACCACACAGACAGGGCGAAGGTGGGAGGCCACCACACAGACAGGGCGAAGGTGAGAGGCAACCACACAGACAGGGCGAAGGTGGGAGACACCACACAGACAGGGCGAAGGTGGGAGGACACCACACAGACAGGGCGAAGGTGGGAGGACACCACACAGACAAGGCGAAGGTGGGAGGACACCACACAGACAGGGCGACGGTGGGAGGACACCACACAGACAGGGCGAAGGTGGGAGGACACCACACAGACAGGGCGAAGGTGGGAGGACACCACACAGACAGGGCGAAGGTGGGAGGACACCACACAGACAGGGCGAAGGTGGGAGGACACCACACAGACAGGGCGACGGTGGGAGGACACCACACAGACAGGGCGACGGTGGGAGGACACCACACAGACAGGGCGACGGTGGGAGGACACCACACAGACAGGGCGACGGTGGGAGGACACCACACAGACAGGGCGACGGTGGGAGGACACCACACAGACAGGGCGACGGTGGGAGGACACCACACAGACAGGGCGACGGTGGGAGGACACCACACAGACAGGGCGACGGTGGGAGGACACCACACAGACAGGGCGATGGTGGGAGGACACCACACAGACAGGGCGACGGTGGGAGGACACCACACAGACAGGGCGACGGTGGGAGGACACCACACAGACGACGGTGGGAGGACACCACACAGACAGGGCGACGGTGGGAGGACACCACACAGACAGGGCGACGGTGGGAGGACACCCCACAGACAGGGCGACGGTGGGAGGACACCACACAGACAGGGCGACGGTGGGAGGACACCCCACAGACAGGGCGACGGTGGGAGGACACCCCACAGACAGGGCGACGGTGGGAGGACACAACACAGACAGGGCGAAGGTGGGAGGACACCACACAGACAGGGCGAAGGTGAGAGGACACCACACAGACAGGGCGAAGGTGAGAGGCCACCACACAGACAGGGCGAAGGTGGGAGGCAACCACACAGACAGGGCGAAGGTGAGAGGCAACCACACAGACAGGGCGAAGGTGGGAGGACACCACACAGACAGGGCGAAGGTGGGAGGACACCACACAGACAGGGCGAAGGTGAGAGGACACCACACAGACAGGGCGAAGGTGGGAGGACACCACACAGACAGGGCGAAGGTGGGAGGACACCACACAGACAGGGCGAAGGTGAGAGGACACCACACAGACAGGGCGACGGTGGGAGGACACCACACAGACCGCTCTCAGAACACTTTACCTGAAAGCCTGTGAGAGCAAGAGTTACCAGAAGAGGAGGAAAGACCAGGCAGGAAAGAGCTCACAGTGTGAAGCAGCATAGGAACACTTTTAGTAGCAGGCAGAGCCTCATAAAGATGGACACAGCTGCTGATAGACTGGCTTCGCTTAGCTTCCATCACAGT